>NW_009910046.1:8970-35483 GCF_000696875.1 Nestor notabilis
CCAGCTGAGTTGTGGGAACACTGCTGAGCCCATGACACCCTTTAGATGTACCCAGAGCCCTGATCCATTGTTGCATCCAGTAACATGGGACATGGCCAGGGGGTTGGGTGACCAGGCTGAAAGAAGGTGCTGGCTAAAAGTGGTGCAGGTACATCCAAAACATGGTACAAAGGGTAAGTAACTCAGCCAAGCTGACATCCTGCTGCAGGGCTGCTGATCTAACTCAGCAATTACACATCACAGCAAAGAAGAGAGAACACCCTCAGCTCAGTAATGAGCAGGCACACCTGAGCTACTTGTACCCATCCTGTTCCTTCTGCTTATTGTATTATTGTAACATTCAGTCCCGACAAAGTAGCTGTGTCTGTAGAAGTGGGGTCACTCTGAGACTCTATTGCTTCATCTGAATTCACCAGGTTTCTGTCCTGCCTATTTGTAAAGCCTGGACACTTCGACAAATTCCTTCTGGAATTTGAGCTTTCCTTCAATACATACCTCTTTTTCTCTTTTTTCAGCAAATGACACCCAAAGGGCAAGGGAAAATGGCTTATGAAGAGGTGGCACATGCAGAAAAAACTCCCTAAGGGCTGAATCTGGCAGGGCAGTTCCCCTGGGCTGCTGGTTTGGGTCAAACCTAGACAAACATTTCCCTGCTTCTTCCTCTTCCCAGGAGAGTTAATGCCAAGAGGTGACAGTGCTGTCAGACTGGGCAGTGTCTGGGAGCACCTGCGAAAGAGTCAGTGCATTGTCAGGCCTGTGGGTGATGAGCTCGCAGCAACCAGGGAGAGCTTGCAGAGCAGACAGTGCAGGTCGCTGTGCTCTGCTGTGTCAATTTATGGCCTGGTTATAAAGCACAGCAGTGACCCCAGCGGTGAAGGGTTCTTCTGTGCACTTGTCACATCTCCAAGGGGCATAAGGGCTGAATCGGTGAGAAGGCAGCTTCCGTTTGTCTTTCAAACAGGAGGGATGACAACTGCAGTGTCCCCCTGGCAGGTGAAGAGTTCAACTCCCATGCCCAGAGCTGTTCAGAATGGAATAGGGGGATGCACATCTCCAGTGAGTTCAGCCAGGCCTCCAGCAGACTGGTAAGAACAGAGCACAAAGCTTTGGGTTTCACTCTGTGCCCTGGGAGCTCCTGCAGTCACCCCTGCAAATGGGGAGCTACACATACCAGAGCTGCATATCAGGAAAATATCAATAGGGCTCAATTGGACAAATTCCCTTGGAAGGACCCTGGTCATCCCAGGGAATAATGTGCCAGGGAAGAATGGCACAACTCTTCCTCAGGCATGCAGGGATGGTCTCTAGCTGTGCAGTTCCTTTTTGAGTCTGAAGAGGATCCAGAGGTGTGTTGCTGTAAACACCAGGATGAGTGTGTCCAAGCCCCACAGCTCACTTTTGAGCTTTGCACCAGGGTGAGATGTACAAGCTGCAGGGACCTCTTTCCATGGCACCAAGGGAGGGAGCATGGAGTGACAAATTAAGGACAAGCAGAGCACAATCCAATACTGGAGTAGATTGTGTGTCTTTGGGGAAACACCCAAAACAAAACATATTCTGGGGGTTTATATCCTTACATGCTATGCTCACAACCATCACATGCTGTTCACATGCCTTGCACGCGCCTCTTGGTCCAATGGTGAATTTTGGTCTGGGGTCTCCTCATCCACCATTAGGTTCTTCTGTTGTCTGCAGGTGGATGGAAATTTCTTATCACTCCTGCTGTTTCTCCTTGCTAATTCCTTTATCTTCCAATTTGCATTGGTCTCAAGGCTTTCATTTCATAACTAAGCACAGGTTGTAAATTAAGATCATCTTTCTCCACTTGTGGCCCTAGGCTCGAGCAACTTCAGCTACCCATGCTATCTGACTACTCATGCTAAGCAAAACCACACAGTCAAAAGAACTCAGCTAAAGGAATTCAACTAGTTAAACTTAATTCACAGCAACAGCATAGTAGTAAGATGCCCTGAGCAAACTCTGCCACCTTAGTTGGTGGAAGTTTTTCCCTTCACTTTTGGCAGACATTTCCCAGTGCCACAACCCAACAAGGGGAGAAGACAGGGGAGAGAAATCAAGTTGGGAGAAATCAAGTCAGGAAAACTCAAGACTACCTCTCCCTGACTTAAAACCAGCTTAGTGTCACAGGTCAGGAGAGCCATGTCTATGGGTAGCAGAGCCTAGAATTAGTGTCTTGCTAGGAAAAAAACCCTCTGCTAAGTGAAGTGCATTTCAAGGGAAGCAGGCTCTGGAAAGCCCTGACAGCCTGGTCCAGTGCTCCCTTGCCATGCAGACAGGCCAGAGCTGGACGGCAGGAGCAGCACAGTGGTGGATACACAGCTCTGCAGTGGGTTATCTCAGCCCACCCCACTGAGCAGGGTTCCCTGTGTCCAGGCCATAGACTTAAGAAACAGGAGACATAGTCCTGCAAGAAGCCCTCTCTGGAATAGATCTTATTAGCCAAGACTAGGTCTGAGCCAAGAAACAGCCTTCAAAGAAGGGAGAAAAACCCACCCAGGGAAGCCAGGCACAATGGCTATATCTAATACCAGCCAGCCAAGGGACAGACAGATATGCACTCAGAACAACACGAAGGCAATCCCACACCAGTACCAGAAACCCTCCTCCTGATCCAGTGGGCCCCCAGGACCTCACCTCACTGCTGATGGTTTGTGTCCCCCAAACCACTTCCCTCCAGCAGGACAAGGAACAAAACCACATGCCACAGACAAGAGTGGGACTTCCTTAAGCAGTGGCGCAGGTATGGCTTCTTTAGCTCAGGTTTGTTCAGGCATTTGTGCTTGTTTGAGCCTGCTGGGCCCTCCCGTTGGTTGAGCACTCTCCACCTGCTTGCCTGTGCAGCACAGCACCCTGCTGCCTCTGCTCCCCCCTGGAAGGCATCCCTTATCTGCCAACCTGGTCACTGTATCCCTGGGAAACACCACAAGGAGCATCCTCCTCCAGCCTGGATCCTCTCTGCCAGACTTGCTGGACACAACCAACCCTCTGACAGCAGAGCACCACAGCCCCAAAAGTTGGTGCAGGGGGAGCTCCCAGGAGCATGGGATTCCTCCTGTGGGTGAAGCTGTCAGAGCGATGAGGGAGCCAGCCATGAGCATCCCTGTGGTGCTCACCCAGCTGTCCCCACAGCCAAGCACATAGAGAAGACTGTTGACAGCTAGCACCCAGGCAGCTGCAACACCTTTGTCATTGTCAGCTTCCCAAGAGCAGCAAAACCCAGGCTGCTAGAGTGAAAAACGCTTTAAAGTTAATTGCACAGGGCCCCTGAAGCTGCTCCCCAATGCATGGTCTCCACTACACCCTTTCCCAAATCACTGTCACTCTGCAAGCCATCTTGGTCAGCCGCCAGTGCAATGAGGGCCCAGTGGAGCCCTGGTGGACTTCACCAGGCACCCACCATGGCCCTGTGCCACCCGCCCAAACTGGTCGGACAGAAACCACAAGGACCACTGCCGGCTCCATGTCACCACTGCTGTGAGGCAGGCACAGGACAGGCACCTCCCTGCCCCTCACAGTGAGCAGCACCCATGGGCTGCCCGGCCTGGGACAGCACAAGGGACGTGGTCCTTGTCCCTCATGGTGAAAGCTGAGGAAAGTGGCTGGGCTCGGTGGCACAGATAAAGGCTGGTCTGCACCCGTGTCCAACTCACTGAGGCCATTCACTCTCCCTGGGGTAGGCCTTTGGGACAGCACACTGCTGCAGCCAAGAGGGCTATCCATGTTGGTGGCATGCTAGAGGTTTGGCAGAGCTCATCCCTGCTCCAGGGCGGGATAAAGTCCCTTCATTGACCTGTGTCGAGTTTTTGAGTCAGGACTTCCAAAAGTGGGCAGCTTCAGCGCAGAGGTTCAGACCAGGACAGATGTTATCCAGCCTCCTGGCTCCCTGATTTACTCACTAGAAAATGCACGGTCACCCAAATCTCTGGAAGGGCACTCACTCCTCTTTGCATCCCTGTGACACTCCAGGAGCAGAGAGCAGATCCGCATGTCTCCTCTAGGCTCTTCCCTGCCTCTCACTAGCACAGGAGCCCAGTACAACTCCTGTGCTGTGCCCGGTGGGCAGCTCACACGTGTGATGATGCCCTGCTGGCGCTCTCTGCATGCTAGGGCATGCTCTGCCTACAAGCAATGGCAGCACTGCTGAAAAGCCTCCTGGCAAGGAACTGCATGTATCATCGCCTGGTTTAGTCACTTCAAAACAATCCGGTTAGTAAGAGGGAGAGGAGGGAGGAAGACTGTACCCCGGGCAGAGATTGCATATGGAAATACCGATGAGATGACACTGTTCTCTGAGAAGTTTTGGAACAACTGGAGGAACAATAAAACATCGCAGTTTCCATCCACACGGCTGTATCCCATGGATAAAGAAAAGGCAGGGATCTCACTGGAAGACATATCTGATTCATATCTGTCTGTCCCGGATCAGTTCTGATGCTGAGGAGAGACAGGCTGAACCCTGCCCACTAGAACAAAAGGAACATGCATGAAGCAGAGTGCAGCTGAGGCAGTTGCTGAACCCCAGTGGGCAGCAGGCAGCCCTGCTCCAGCAACGATGGCAGCAAGGAGCTGCCTGTGCCCATGTCCTCCTCTTCCCCCTGCCCAGGGCATGATCTGAGCGAGCACTGTGTGCTGCTGGCTCTTGGGCTGCAGCTAGTGTTACTGCTCTCCCAAGCGAAAACTGATTCAGTAAGGTTCTTGTGTTTTGGGGTATTTGAAAAGGCAGTTCTTAGCTGCACCCTGCAGAGCAACTATCTCTTACTATTCTGGGGCAAGTGAGTTTTGCAAGTAGAAATCTCATTTGATTAGTTGCAAGAGTTGAACTCTGAGTCAGTACAGGCTGGTTAGGAAACTCTCCTCTAACTGAATGGAAGCCAAACATTTCTGTAAAGCCTCATTTCCAGTCACATTTTGGGGGTTAGTAGCCAGAAAACCCAAGCACAACAGGAAAAAAACCCTCTAGAAAACAAAACAGAAGATGGCTTTTGTGGTTTTCCTTTGCGCTGGTGTGTTCAGGGGGAGAAAGGAAGGTTTTGCTCTAACACTTGGCGGGGGGGGTGCCTCTGGAAAGCACACATTTTTAAACTCACATACTTAGAAAAGGAAAAAATGTCTGTTTAATGCTCAGACAAGAGGTGCTGGTACTAAGACTCATTTTCAGGAAGGAAAACATGGCAAAATTAAGGAGAGACAAATGAGTGCAAAGATAGCAGTATGAATGAGCCAGAAAATCTGAATTATAACCTATTCTCTCCTGAGGGACCGACAATTTGCTTCCCCTCTCTCCTCTTCATTTTTTTTCCCCATTCTGTCTCCACACAGCATTAGAGTGACAATATTTGGGCCAGGATGGTCATGAGCTACGTGTCCAGTGCCTCCCCCCAAAGTGACTGCAGCCAACATGTTGCCACAGTGCAAGCACTGGAAGATATTCCAGCCTCTCTGAGAGGTGGGCAGAGGACTGGGATGCTGAACACAGGTCGCTGCAATGCCACAGTATCATGGAAAATTGTCAAATGCACATCACAGCAGCTGTATTTCATACCCTGTCAGGAGGAAAACTGGGATGGGTCTGGATGCACCCTGTGTTTTGTTTCTATTTATTCTACCTCCCCTGATAAAGGGGCATCTTCTGGGGCCAGTTGAGGCATAAACTCCAGCAGCACTTTGACCCTCTCCCAGGAAAAGAAGTGGGGCCTTAAAGATTTCAGGGTCAGGAAAGCATTAGCCAGACACAGACAGATTCATGACATGACTTTCGCACTGTCACTGCAGGGCTCCCAGCACCTCTGAAGCCATTTCAGTGGCATGTCTCAGCCTGAAACACGTCGCTGCCAGCGCTCCCAGTGCAAGTCTGAGCTGGGTTCACAGGCTAAGGGAAAAGGTTTTTTTCCACATTAAAGACCTTCTCCCTGTTGCCAGTAATAAACAAGGGAAGAAAGGAGCCGATCCTGTTCCTGCGGGCTGGGTTACTCACATTTGCGGTGCTTGGGGCACACGCATGGGAGAAAATAGAAGACAGCATACAAACATAAGAAAATGCTTCTGTGCCAGAATATGTCCCCATCTGTTCTGTCTCCAAGGGTGGCCAAGAGCAGGTGCCATAGCAGAGCACAGGCATGGGGCAGTACCCACCAGTAGCAGTACCCATCAGAGCCCTACCAAGCACATGGCAGCGCAGGGTCTCTGCCTAGACCTCCCACTCTGGGTTCAAAATCCAGGGCTGTGTCCCGGTGCAGGGGTCTGCTCCAGCCCCCTTGTATGCACCCTGATTCCTCCAGCCCCTGCTGCTGGAGCCATCCCATCAGACACGTCTTCCAACCTGCTTGCCCGCACCCATTGCTACCCATGCTCCAGTTGCTTAGCACCAGTGATAAACAGGACGTATCCCTTTGGCCAGGTGCCTGCCCAAGGCATGCAGGATCAAGTCTTCTCCCAAAAACCTCCTCTGGCAGCCGCTGAACAGCTCCACTTGGTTTATCAGGCAGTGAGGCTTATTTCTGTAAAAAAAAAAGCACTCTCGCTTGATCAACGTCATCCTCCAAGGAAAATTGTCACAGGTCTGCCTGCCCTTTGGTGCAGATCTCTTCACAAGCCCTTGGTTTGGCCCATATTTCACCACCACCACATTACAAAACCACTAAATCTTGAGGACAGTTTTGGCTCATTGCTAAACATATGGTAGGTTTCTTGCTTGGGTTGGTCCAGCAACTGGGCACCCTGCCCCTGGCTCCAGGCAGCTTCACAGCTCTTTGCATCCAGTTTGCCTTTTTCTCTGGCAGATAATCTCAGACACTGCAACCCATACTCAGTTTCTCATGAACCCTTTCTGCAACCCCTCTGATTTTTCCAGCATCCCTTTCCAGCTGTGAGCTGGGAGAAAATCAGCTCCTCCCCACTGCACCCCACCCCATAAGATGCCTCCTTTTAAGCTGCTGTCTAATGCTTCCAGCCCACCCCCCTAGGAACTGCAGGCTCCTGGGCACTTTAATCGAGGAGAGTATAGGACTTTGGCAGAAGAGGATGCCCTGCCCTCCTTCCCATCCCCAGGCAAGCTCCTGTCCTACACCTCTGAAGGCACTTGGCAGCAGGTCAGATCCAGGACCCAGTCCTGCCCCTTATACCTAGCCTGGTGGAACCACTGACTATAGTGACAGCAGAGTCAGGAGAGTTAAACCTGGACAAGACATTTGCAGGAGGGTAAAGTGAGGTAGGAAGCCAGCCCTGCACAGCAGTGACCACTGCCGTGCTTCATCAAGGCTCCCCAAAGCAGGTGGGCTGGTGGCAGCCCTGCCGAGGGGGCAGCGGTGGGGGCCCCAGGCGGGCTCTGCTGGCTCGCAGATGAAGGGCTGAGCACAGTTTCCGCCGCACCCTGCCTTCACCCTTCCTGTACCCCTGCAGGAAACAGCCCCGCAGCAGCTCTCACCCGGGGCCCGCAGGACAGCGTCCGCCAGCCCGGAGTGCGGTGGGACGAGCCCCGACGGCTCCCTGTGCCACCCGTCCGGAGAGCCCCGCAGCACGTACAACCATGCGTTGAGCCCTGCCAAGGAGAGTGGATGCCAAACCTGAATTACCAGCCCAGAGAGTGGCTGTGGATCCCGGGAGCTCCTGTGATTTGCGGCAGGGTTTTCCGGTCCCCGCCTGTCACACACACACGCAGATACTTAAGCAGTCACCCAAGGACCTGCAGGGTTCTTATTTTACTCACTTCTGGTCCCTGACAGCTCCAGGTAAGCACAGGCTTTGAGCTGGGGGAGCTGGGTTGGATTCGCAGATGGGGATGTTGGGGGGATGAAGGGAGGAGCTGACCTGATCTTACTGATGCTGGGGAGGTTGGAGCAGCATCCAGCCGGGCTGTGGTGGTGGGAAAGCTTCACGCGTGGGGAAGGGAGAAAGGCACACAGGCAGGCAGAGACCCCAGGCTGAGGGTACCACAGGGACCTTCCTCTGCTTCAGCAGCTGCTCTGCTCTTGTTTGCTTTGTTCCTGTCGGATATTATCTTCTAAAAGGCTGAACGGGTGGTTTACAGGATGCAAGACAGGTGGCTTTTCCTTATTTATGGCAGGGTCTGTTCTATTTTTAAAGCCTCTGTCCCACCTTATCCTGTGCGCCATGCCGGCTGATGTTATCCACAGCCACCCCACAGCAGGAGCCCGAGCAAAACGAGGGACAGGACACGGCTCTGCAGCAGAGCGAGGGAGGGCAGGAGGTCTCGTTTGCATTGGGAACTGCTATTTTGCTTTCCTGCCAGTGGCAGGAAATAGCTGCAAGCAAAAAACAGGAGCAGATGCTTCCAGTCACATCCCAGCCCTGACAGTGGAGAAAGCAGTGGGGAACGGGTCAAGAAACCCAGGAGGGTCTATGGGGCCCCATCTGCTGGGCAGGAGCTGCTGCTCAGAGAGTTTTCCAGGGGCTTCGGGTGCAGTAAATCCTTAGAAAGCTGCGCAGGCAGCTGGCTATTGTGTCTGCTGTTCAAAAAGCAAAGCTGAGCAAACACAGATCACGTCTTTTCTGGAAAAGTGTCTGCTTTCTGCCAGGACAGTAAATGCTGACTGTGCCAGCAGTGCTGGGCAGGCATGCTGCGAGACAGAGGGATGTCCTCTCCTGTCTCAGACCAGAGCTGGCAGCCCTGCTAGTAACCCCTGGTCTCTGGGGAGCAGGGTGCAACCACAGGACTTGAGCAGTATAATTGTGGAGGGAGGTCTCTCTCCACACCACTGCTCCCACCTCACATCTAGGTCGGGTCATTCAGGGCCTTGTCCAGCTGAATTTTAGGGATCACCAAGAGTGGAGGTCCCCCATCGCTCTGTTCTCTATCCCCACATTGGTCCCCACATACAAGATTTGTTTCCTAATATCTAGTAAGACTTTTTCTTGCTGCAACTTACGCCCATCAGCCATTGCCTTTTGTCTGCTCCCTCCAAAACGGCCCTGGAGGTGCAGTTAAACACCTCCTGAGCCACACTAAGAGCACTAAGTTGTGCACAGCAATGCTGGCTGTAGCCCCACAACCAATGAATCCCTTGCATGCTTCCGCTGGTGGCTGCTTTCACACTGCTCCACCTAAAACCAAGACAGGCAGAGCCAAGTGTGAATTCCCCGGGGCTTTTTAGCTTGATGTGTAGGACAGAGCAAGTGTCACCAGTGCTGTGGTTTCACAGTGATAGTGCATCTGGCATTGTCATTTCTGACAGGGTAACTCCCTTCTACCAAACCCTCATCCCTGTGCTGGCCAGAGGAGACAGGAGTAGGCATGGGACTGCTCACAGAAATGAATGATGACCACAGCCCCCCAGCCTTTCTGAAAACTGAATAGATGGGTTAGAAAACTTGCATTGGAAAAGCCATCTTTTCTCCATGCCTGCAAAAGTTTAGGCAGAAAAAAGCAGTGAGCAGTGGTGCTTTTCATTAGCTGAGCAAAAGTTATAATTCTCCATATTTCTGCCAGGCTTAAAGAAATGTAAGCAAGAAAATCACCTCTCCTGCACAGGGGACAGGTCCTGTGCAACCTGAAGGTCAGGTTCCAGGGCTGGGCTTAAGTGGGGTCCATTTAAATAGGAGGTAAGTAAGTAGAGGTCAAGAAACAGCCAGTCAGGACATTTAGGGACTCATAGTGCCCTCAGGTCCTGTCATATACCCCCAGTTTTTAGCACCCAAGAGGTGCCAGGTGCTGGGTGCCACGTACTGCATAGGTCCACATGGCTTCTGGAAATCTCCAGGGCCTCATGGAGTGATGTGGAGCTCCAGGGACTGCCAGGGTTTTCACCTTTCCCTGAAAGCCATCTCACAGCCTTGGGAGATAGGAGCAGAGTGGAGACAAGGAAAAACCATCATGCATCACATCCTGTGTGCTGGGGCACCCTGCACTGCCAGCAGGTAGAAGATACTGTGTCCTAGGGGGAAGTGCCTCAGGAACCTGGAGATTATCAGAAATAAATGGCTGTGTAGATGAAACATGAAAGTTGAAGCACGCGTTCCCTATGCAAATCAATGCACACACATTAATGTACATTAATGCAGCAGTCTGCAAACGATGCTTTATGAACCTCCAGGACATGTTGCTGCTGGTGGCCCAGGCTAGATGCATGATCCAGAGGTGATGAGGAACCCTGTGGTGACTGGGCTTTCTAGGAGAAGGGCAGGTGGCTCAGTGGGGTGCTGATCAAGAAGGAGGCAAAGGACTTGTGGCCTGAGCTTGGCCTCATCTGCACTTTGGCCTCTTGGAGAGCCTGGCAGCCACAGTGCTTGGAGAGCAGCACCTTAAGTCCAGGGGACCTCCTTCTGCCCCTGCATCTTTTCCAGAGGTCTCCAAATGCCCAAGGCAGATAAGCAGCATTCACCTGGCTCCCACCAGCTCACATATGAGTGACTGAACTTTGTTGTTGTGCCTCTTCCTACATGGATGTCTCTGAACTAAGCTGACCCCAGGAAAACCCAGGCAGCTGCTGCCACATACCTGTGCCACAACACTCTGCAGACAAGGCCAGCTCAGTTTGCAGCCCCTGGGGTTAAAGATGGTCTTTCCTGATGCCCTCTACCAGCCTGCTCCATCCTACTCAGAGGTGCTCTGACCTTTCGCAACCAGTGTGTTACAATTGGTATTTACCAAGTGACTCAAACAGACTGGGCTGTGTCACAACAAGCCCTGGTCTATTTATAAGCCCCTACTCAAATGCCAAAGGATCCTTTTATTAGACAAAGTACATTAGTCAAAGCACCTCCTGCAGACAAGGCTCAGTGGGACCTTTGCTTTTTGAGGTAAAGATGAAAGAAGAGGATCTCTCCAGCCTCTCATGAGTAGCAGAGCTGGCTCCCTGCAAGCTGCAAGGCAGTTCTGGAGCTGAGCCCCGTCAGCAGCAGTGCTGTCGGCAAGTAAGAGCCCTGGGGCATTCATTCACTACACCCCAGGGTACCGAGTGGGTTAAGGTCAGTTATCTGTCAACGAGGAAAGCAGTTGGGTTTAAAGCCACACAGTAGGAGTGCAGCATGCTGGAGATGCCCGAGCTCCATCCCAGAGCAGAAGGGAAGGGGAAGCTGGACTGCAAGGTGGGGGCAGGGCAGGTCTGCAGCATACAGCCCAGAGGAGTCCCAAGGTGGCCAAGAGCTCCTGGCAGCACAGGAGAGGCACACCACCAACCAGCCTGTCTGACAGAGATGGGCTGGGCAACTCGGGTAGCAGGACAGCAGATCAAGAAAGGCCACATTTTTGCATCCAGTTCCTACCCGCCAACACCCCACAGCTTGGTTTCGGAAACAACAAAATTATTCAGCATCAAGGGACTTCTGCATGCTTTGTGGGGGCAACGCCTCGTGGTGTACTTGACCAAAATGGCAGGCTCGACCCCCTGACATGCAGAAGCAAAGTTGGAGCCCTGCAGAAGGGAGGTGTGGGACTTACCCAAGGCATACCATCTTGTTTTGCTTATGCTTTTGTGCCAGGTCTGCCAGAGATATGTGCAAAGCACAAGCGGGACAAATGTTATTCTGAGGGAGAATGTGGGCTCCTTGCTTCCGGCACTGATCACAGCCAAAGGCAGTGAGTGCTTGGGCAACAGATGTGCATGGGATACCACCCTCCAAGGACTGACCCTTCACTAACACACCAAAAACAAACAGTTCCGTGCTGCTCAGGAACAACATCACTGTTTATGCCCATGTGTTAAATACCATTAAATATCAGCAAACATTAGATAGATAGATAGATAGATAGATAGATAGATAGATAACGTTAGATATTGACATAGATAACATTAAATATTAGTAAAAACAAAGCAGGTCACCTGCTCATCACCAGCTTTGTGTGATCTAGCCATGCTGCTAGGAAGAGGACCAGGACACTGTGCAGGAAGGAAAATGGGGTGATTGTTGCATCCAAACCCACACTCCCAAAGGTCCTCTGGTTTTCAATTCCCATGCACAAACTTGCCTGGTCACTGGGAAGAAGGAAAAAAAAGAATAGAAATAAACTAGGCTGGATGCCAGATACTGTCCCCTCACCCAGAGCGTAAATAGTGGAGGTTTTAATTAATGTCTTTAAATTAACCCCTTCAACATGCCCGTTGCTGTGACATCACTCCCAAGCGACGCCCAGGCCTAAATACGGTTGTAAACAGGAATCGTCCCCACGGGAGTCACACTGGCTATAAATACAGCACCAGGGGAGCGCTGAGCAGAGGACGGGCTGCAGTTCCCCGCCAGCTAAGGATGGTGAGACAGCTCAGCTGGGCTCTGGTGGTATGTGGTCACCACGGTGGGGAAATTGTGTGTGTCCCAGGACTTGCTGGGGGCCTGCAGCTCCCGGCTGAGCTCCCTGGCATGCCTTTGGGAAGGGAATTGTGCCCTGCTGAGGCAAGGGGGGAGCTAGTGGGGATAGGGATGGCAAATGTGGGGCTCAGCAAGTGAGCTTGGTGTCAGCGTGGGCAATGACGCTGGCCCCTCTCCGCAGCGCCTGGCCTCATAGCCCTACCTGAGGAGGAGATGGCCACAGAGAAGCCAGTGACTCCCACTGAGGAGCAGCTGGAGATCCTGGAGTACAACTTCTGCAAGGTGAACAAACACCCTGACCCCACCACGCTGTGCCTCATTGCAGCCGAGACTGGGCTCTCCGAGGAGCAGACCCTGGTGAGTGCATCCCCCTCACCCCTACCTTGGCACCAGCCCTGCTCCCCCTGCACAGCTCTGTGTCCCACAAACTCCCCCACATCTGCTGCCTGGCCTATCCCCAGCACTCTGTCATACTCCCTGCACCCTTCTGTTCCCCTACATGCTTCTTACTGCACCCCCTGCACTTCCCATGCTTCCCAACAATCCTGCACCCCCCTATGCCCCATATGCTCCATACTTGAACTCCCTGCACCAGTCTGCACCCCAACATACTCTTACTGCACCCCACACCATGACCACAAGTCTCCTCTTTATCTCTGCAACCTCCAGTGCATCCCTAACAACACACTGCACCCACAGAGCTCTACTGCACCACCACACCTCCCTGCACCCCACGTGGTTCTGCATCCCTAAACCACCTTCCCCTGTAATCATAGCCCCTTCATCCCCAGCCGTGGCATCCCACACAGCAGCTCCACTGGGATCTTTGTGCTCCCCTCACGCACCCAGGATCACCATACCCAACCTGGGCATGGATACCAGGCTAGTGACTCCCACAGCCAGAACAAGGGCACACTCCGAGGGTCACTGTGGAGCCCTGAATATATAACCCATGCATGCTGTCCTTTCCTTCCAACCTATTCCTGACAGTCGCAGGTACCCAAACCACTGCCGGCTTTATGGTCTGAAGAAAATACAGTCATTTTAAAACAGATAGATCCAACTGCTGCAGGATGTGCTGTGGGACATGCTCAGGCTGCGTACATTCCCTCTCACTGCAGTTAGCTACATCAGCGTCACCAAGCCTGCATGTCAGGCAAGCCTGTCAGCCTCCCCAGGAGACATACTGTCCCTTCACAGGGAGAGGCTGCCACTGCCTCAGATTTACACTGAGTTCTGTGCTCCATCTGGCTACCTGCAGACTATCTTGGGCTTCAGAAGCAGTCGGCTCCTACACAACTCCTTCAGGTTGTGGCGCAGCCAGTTTTGACACAGGTATTTTGTAAGCTACTAGACCCATAGCAGCATTGATGGGTATAAAAGGAAATCCAACCTGCTGAAAAGTTAGCAGCAGAGAACTGCCAAGCCTGGCTCTCTCTGGGCAAAGACAAAGGGATATTAGAGCCGAGCAGGTAATGCCAGCATTTAGCCTGTCCCAAGGAAGGATGCTGGTATTAACATCCATTGCATTAATAGACCTTAGCTGCAATGGAAAAGGAGACCCCTCCTTTACTGTGCTTTGATGACAGGCAGGTACCACTGCTTGTTTGAGCACCCTTGAAATACCTTTTCCTCCACTTCTTTTTTTCCTAAAGCAAGTTGTAAACACAGGGCATACATGCCCAGGACACATCTGGAGATGTCTTAAAATGTTCCTCGACAGCTATCTTTTTCCATGAATCCAGGGTGCTCCTAGGGATCTGGAGATGAAGGTGAGATGAAGGTCCTTAAGGACAGGATCAAGACTGGGATGGTGAGCTGCAAAGTGCTTGCATTGCGTATTACAGAGAATTATCACTTTTGACATCTGGAGTGCTTTATTGGCTAGATATAGCAGTCATTTTAATAAAAAAATCAGTAAAAATGAGATGCAAAGAGGTGGTGAGTCAACAGGAGACGATGGTTGAGGGCAGGAAGTGAAATTTTTGGGAGGAGGCGAGGCAAGCAATCATCTGACTGGATGCGATCCAAGGCAGTGCTGGTGCGAGAGGCACTTTGTAGAAAGCACCGTGGTTGTGTCATTACGAACCACAATGGCTTCAGAAATAGCCATGAACAAATATAGCAACAGAATGAACAGCAACAAAGCAAATCACAGGCACATTCCCAAACAAAAGGCTGAGCTGTGCTTCCGGGACATGAGTTATCTCTCTCTTCTTACGCAGGTAGCATGGCTTTACCCAGCTGCATTTTAGCTAACATTTGAAATTGCAGCTGCGTTCAAGTGGCGTCAGCAGCTCTGGGAGTTGGCTTAGAGATGCTAAGTTACTGCAGAATAACATAGCCATGCATATATTGCTTGAAGACTAAGATCATTGTAACTCATTTTTAAAATATTTTTGATCTTAGATTTGCTGAGAGCCACTGCTTTGTGACCCTTATCCTTTTTGAAGCAGGTCAGCTTGTGATTCCTGTCAGTTTTGGACCTGCAGTGATTGTTTCACTGCTCCAGCCATTTAAGCAGACACCATCCAGCATCTCCTTAGCCAATTTCTTACTCTGTTTGCAAGAAAAACTTGGACTCACAGCAATAAAACAAGAACTTACCCACACTCTCAAGGTCTGAAGCGAGCAAGAGAAATGAGTTTGAAAGAGGTGCACACATCAGTAACAAGACAGTTCATTCAGTCAGAAGCAACTCTCCTGCTGCCTGTACTGCTTGGGAACAGTGCAGCACCTTGCTGCAGATAGCAGCACCATGAGTTTCCCTCACCTGGTCCCATGTGCTGACCACATCTGCACCTTGAGCAACATTATTCAGAGGTTCACTCAGCCCATTGCACTCAATCTCTTTTCTTTTCTTTCCTCCAGAAATGGTTCAAGCAGCGCCTGGCAGAGTGGAGGAAGTCTGAAGGGCTGCCCTCACAAAGCGGGTCTGTCAGGGACTAGACGATGCTGCTCCAATCCCCAGGCCTGCTGATAATGATGGTGAAGCTCTTCAGAGTGGGTTTCCTTGGGGTTCTTCTGTTGCAATAGGTTTTGAGATGCATAGTATTACCCTGCTATTTAACGTAAGTTTTATTTAAAGTGTACATAACCAGGAAAAAGATATTATATATATGTGTATACAGCTTCTGATGGCTGCATAACCTACCTAGTGATTCCCATCCATTAATAACACAGCACAGAGCAAGGCAATCTCATGCCCTTGTCCCAGGCTTACAGAAAAGCTGCCATGAAAGGTTCAAACATAGAAGGGGAGGAAAAGATTTCTTTTGCTTATGTTCCCCAAAGGCAAAGTATACAATCTAGCTTTATATACCCACCATCCAGAGAGGAGGGCATCTGGAAAACAAGATGTGTTGTTCAGGTGATCTTGGTTAGCTCAAGATGCCCGAGTCTGCTCTGGGTATCAGCAAACCAAGTGCCTACACCATAATCAGACCAAGCCAAGCCTCTCTTGAATGTATTTCTCACATTGCTGTTAAAGGTCATCAAAGGGCAAGAATTGGGTTTTTGGGGTTTGGTTGTTCTTTTTTTTTTCCCAATGCTTTAATAAAAAAACAAAGTTTTTTGATGAGAGGAGCTGTGTTATGTCCCTGCTTGTGCTCCCTGCCCTGATGACAGGAGACAGACTTCTTCCTCTGGGAGAGCAACACTTCTCCAAAAGTAGCCTCAGTGGGCACCGTGGGGTTTCCCTCTTGCCACAGGGATAGCATGCAGACACGGGCAACCTCCATGGGTCCATCCACAGCAGCCCATACAGCCCCAGGCCTGAGGCAGCAGAGGCTGGTGTGCTGGGGTTCCCCCACAGGGTGGGGGGGGTCAGACTTCACCCTACTTCTGGCCATTTGTAAACTTAAGGGATGCAGTTGCACATGGGCTTTTGCACAGAACCCAAACTGTGATACACTGACCTGGTACAGGACAATGGATGGGATAAAAAATAACCAGCACAGTTGCTCAGTGACCTTACCTTGTTCAAAAGGGTTCAAAAATCCTCTGCTTAGTGGATTACTGAATCAATTAGTGGATCCTCTGATTAATCCTCTTGTGGTCTGTGGTGACCTGCTTCTATTCCTTTGGAAGGAGAATCGGCTTAACATAGGGAAGATCAAGATATACTGGCACTGAAACTGCCACATGCTTTCTTTTATGACTTTTGTCCCTTGCTCAAGAGCATCTCTCTTGCCTCAGTATCTATCTCCAGCCCCTGGCCAGTGTTTGGGCTTCCAGTACAAAGCACACCAAGCTCATAGGAAACAGACAAAAGTAATCTCCCTGTACCATATCCCACACAGGCTATTGTTCCCCTACAATCCAGCTGCCAAACTGTCTCACCCTCAGACCCAGCTGGAGCTCAGAATTTGTTCTGCAGAGTCTGGCACTCATATCTCTTTTCTTCTCAGTCTTTATCAAGGTGCCTTCTCCTTTACACTGAGGGGAACTTTGCTTTTTTAAATTAAGCTCCAAAAATCCCAATGCAGAACTCCGTTATTTTGCCTAGGGTTACACAGCTGAGTATCTGAACTGCAGAGGTTTAACCCACCTGTGTAACTTGTACCATAGATGCACACAAAGCAAAAGACTGGATCTGCTCGCTTTCCAGGCATTTGAGAAAAGAGGCCCCAAACTCAAGCCAACCCAAGGTACATGCCACCCCAGCATTTCCAAACTCTGAACTAAAGCTCTGTGCCTTATCAAATCCAGCCCTGGATCCGGAATTTTGCAGCCTTTTGTGTTTCTATTTCTGTCACAAGCACAAAACTTTCAGTGACACTAAGAAGATCTCTAAACTTCAGCATAAATTTTAAAAGCTCAAGGTCAGGAGTTGCATTGCCATCAACATGCTGTGTGCCGTTGGCTGTGGTTTGCCACACTTACTTACGTGAAAGAACAGTTCCTGTGCTGGCTTCTCCCAGCAGTTGTTTCATGACTTCTTTAACTATTACAGCTAAAAAATAAAAAGAGCTATAAAATCCAGACATAACCCATCTTAGGGAGAAAGGCTTCCCACATTAGGTCAAATTCTGCTCTTTTCCCCTGGTGACTATTTTGTGCTTATGCAATGACTGTTTTATTTAACTCCCAAGATTAGCCCAGTAAAAGTGGCAGCTTGTAAGAAGTGTTCCTGCTCAGTGCTGCAGTGCTCAAGTAGGTTTCCCAGCCACAGCACAGCCCGAAGAGGGTGATGTTCCAAGGGGCACAGTTGGCAGAAGCAGAGGGCTGTGCTTCTGCGGGAGCTCAGCGCTTAATTGGACAAGCCAGTTCCTTGATCCGAGCAGAACAAATTGCCTTCTTAGCAGACTCCTTCACAGTGAAGGCATTTGGGTTGAATTGAGTCAAGTTCATAGGAAGCCTGGGGGAGTGAGGACAGAGACGGTCAATTTCAACTCGAGCAGGGCCAGCTGTCAAAGCTGCCTGCCAGCTGACACACCTCCACCTGAGCCCTGCCCTGGGAGGACAAAAGCAGTCATGCCTCGGCTGCTGTCACCAGGACACTAGTGAGAGGGGGTCTCTCACTGCAGCTGCCACAGCCACTACCACCAGCTATTCCCTCCCTCTCTGTGAAACACCCTAGCCAGCACTTCCTGCAAGCCAGGCGGAGGCCAGCTGTATCATGCTGGGCAACATGAATGTGCTACACTGCACCATGTGTCAGCTAGTTGCTTTTTATAATTGTAGTTAATAATTACAAAGTCCCAGCCAGTAATTCCTACTGGAATTAGAAAGTTCCTATTTCTTCTCTTTTGATTCTCCTTCCACCTCAAAAGTGCTGTTTAAACCACAATCCATGTAGCAGTAGCACATACAGCCATATAAACCCCATGCATTTTGGAAGTGGAAAAGCAGTGGCTTAATCATACTGGACAAACTCAAATCAACAAGGTGCCATGGCCTGCACAAAATGGACTGACAGCTGATCATTTCTGCATAGCAGGGAAGCAGCACCTACCTTTTGCAAGGCTGGGCCAGTTCCACAAGCCTTGGTGTGGCCACTGCCTGCTTTGCAGCCTTTGTCACTGGCCATGCAGCATCCCGCACAGGCATATAATCAGGATGCAATCTTTTTGCCACAGCCAGCTCCAGGGTCCGAGGGCTCGCAATTGCCTCCTGAGCAAACTTGGAAACCTGTGGAAGAATAGGGAGGAAGGTCCTTACAGATGTTCCTGGCATTCGGTGGTGACCAGCCTGCAACTCAGTGTAGCCAGGTTCACAGCCACTGACCACACACAAGTGGAACATGATCCTGTCCATAACTGTATCTGACACCAGACAAGCTGTGGAAGGAGAAATCACTGCCTGGCCAGTCCCACAACCTGCCCTCCAGCCTCCTCTTGCTCATAGCCCATTATCCATCCCATCCCCCTGTACCGGAGATCTCAATTAGACACCTGTCCATCTCTCCGCATCCCCACAACTGCGGGCTAGGCACAGGTCTGCCCTTCTCTGGGGATGTGTGCTGGGAGTCA
This sequence comes from Nestor notabilis, assembly GCF_000696875.1. NCBI lineage: Eukaryota > Metazoa > Chordata > Aves > Psittaciformes > Psittacidae > Nestor > Nestor notabilis. The sequence goes on from NW_009910046.1 coordinate 27,726, forward strand.
GTTCATGCTCTGGATGAAGGACAAATCCTGCTCTCCAGCTCAGGAAGCGGCCCCATCAGCCTCATTTGCAGCAGCACATCTAGGGCTGCCATGAAGAGAGCCCCAGTGAGTGAGCCCCTGCACCCTCCCCTTTGCCCAGCATGCCTGCCACGCACGGCCCCGGGGGGATGCTGCCTTACCGGGCGAATGGCAGATTCTAAAGGGCCATACTCGTAGCAGCAGGTCACCTTCTTGACCCGGGGCTCTGCCAGCTGCTCTATCCATGAGGATGCTCTGGCCAAGGCCGCAGCATTTGTAACCTGTGTTGGCACCTGCATGGGTTCAGAACGGGGGAGGGTTGTGCAGACACAGAGCTTGTCCACAGGAGCTCACAGGGACACACTCCCTTCTCCAAAGGGATAAGATAAGCATCCAGCACTCTCCCTCTGCAGACGTTGTCACAAGAAGGAGCACTTTCACTTTCCTGACATGCATTAGTTTTCTTTCACCTGAACTAGAAGGTAATTTTGGCACTATTGGGATTTGTATGCCTTAGTCAGTATTACTTTTTTCCCCAGCTGTCACCCATCCATAGGCAGGAGAGGATTGTCTGTAACCAGAGCCTGTGCAGCCAGGTGAAAGTGCAGAGAAATTTCTTCCAGAGTAATGTTTTTCATATTTGTCTTCCTGGCTGAATCAAATCATTTCCCCTGATAAGGAGAAACGCTTAGATTTCAGCATAAAAGTGCTGGCGCAGTTAACTGCATTCCTACAGCAAAAGTGATTACTGCTCCAGCATGGGACATCTTCCCTTATTTTTCACAGGGTTACTGATGCCAAGTCCTGCTCCAGCACAGCCCCCTTATGTCCCAGCCCAGAGACTGCATCCAGAAAACTTAGCCTTTGCCATGGAATGAGTGTAATCTGAGATTGCCCCAAGCCCTTTCACCCCTGCCAAAGCAATGACCTGCCTAAAATGAGCAAGTTCAGAAATATGTCTCTAAATCAGGCTTCTGGTAAAACAATGTTAAAATCTATATATTGTTTGCAGGCTTATGCCCCCTATATACACAGCACAGCTGCCCAACTGAAAACACAACTGTATTCCCTAGGAGCTAAACAGGCCATTCCCATCAGGTTTCTCCACTTTCCCAGGCTGCTTTATCAGAGGACATGCAGCCCAGATGCCTCCCTTGGCTCTCCTACTATTCTAAGCTGCTCCAGCCTGGCTGTTCTTTATCCCTCAGCAGGGAGATTTTCAAAGACAGCATCTCACTCCAAAAAGGCAATTTTTCTCAGTATCACAAACCCCAGCAGAACCAGACAGCTTCTCCCCTCCACAGCACATGCTGGGCACATCCAGGGGCAGGACACAGGGTGTAAAAGCTCAGGACAGTTTGCTGCATCACTGTCCCTTCCAACCTCACTCAACCAGCTCCTCACCTTTTTGGCCAGCTGGAACTCTGGGTGCAGCACCTTTGGCCGGGCAAGCTCCACAATCCGTGGGGAGGTCTTGCATCTCAGTGCCGCTGGTGACACAGGCCATGCAGGGGACATGCGAGGTCTGGAAGCAGAGAGGCACTACGACTTACAGATATTCCTCCACACTGGTTAAACGAGGCTGCAGCTGGGATGTTTAAGCCTCACATTTGCTGCAGTGAAGCTTTGTCTTGTGGCTATTTCCAGTGTAGAACCCATACATCCCATGAGAAAGTCCAGATGTCCTAATCCCAGCAGAGTCCCTGCTCTGCATTTTGCCCTCTGTTACACCCATCCTCCTTTTGTTACTTTAAAGCTGGACTGACTCTATAAGACCCCAAGGGCCTACGTATCGCACCCTACAGGCTCTGTGGCCTCTCACCTTTGCAGCAGGTAAGCAGCCTGGCATTGTTTAGGTTCAGCAAGCTTCAGTATCCGATCAGAAGGGAAGTGAAAATCCACTAGAGAGGGACGCTCCCAGATCGTTGATTCCCGTCCACAGCTGTACAAGTAGAGGGGCCTGAAGGAACAGCACAGAAGAGTTAGTAAAGGGCAACTGGCAGAGAATTTGGTCCTGGTAGATGGTATCCTAAGTTTGGTTAAACATCCATGCGTTACATGTACAAAAGTTGGCACTGATGAACATGGAAAAGCCATGAACAAATGGGCATTTACACTTGAGATTTCCTGACTTTAAAGGTAAATGCTGTTTGCATATGTAAAGTCCTCTTTTAAGCATTCTCAGTGCATTGCTTTCAAAATCTAGGCCTTTCCCTGAACCATTACTCCACAACACAAACCCAGCAGCATCTCTTGTTCAGCTCTGACAATTTAGAAACTTCTTTGTTGCAATGGGTTAACAGCCATTGCATCTCCTTTCATCATGGGATCTCCCCACACTTGCCAGTGCATGCTCATCCAGCTTTCCATCAGCCACAACCGTTGGAAGATGCCTGTCATTCCCAGGGAAGAGGTGAGCAGAAAGGCAGGAAGGGCTGTCAGGCAGGCACCATTAGTCAGAGGCAGAAGCTCTCAGGAGGAAGAGAACCTCTGAACTGATGACAGTGGCAGAGGAGAGAAGAATACAGACACACATGTCTTGACATCCCACCGGGTAGAGGAAAGCCAGGAGTACAGCACAGTTTAATCTCCATTCTCATTGCTCAGACTTCTTACAGACTAGCAGCCACCATCCTATCCCCAAAAGAGCTTCGTTCCCTTCAGCCGAGGTACAGAAGCTACAGATGAGTTGCTTCAAGTAATGCAGCATCACCCAGCACCACTGAAGTTCACATTTTTTACATAGTTCTTCACTCCTATACCCAAACACAGACTAGTTTTTCACCATGTAGTAACAGCAGAGGTTTAACTTAAGGCAAGAGATCTGGGTATCTACCAGCCAGCAGGATGTTGCAAGATTTCTCTGTTCATAGCACTTCCTAACCTTTAGCTTCAAGATTGAGGCCAAGTTCCAAGAGGATGCAGGGCGTCTCTAATTGTGTCCAGGTGACTGGCTGGGCTGCATCAGCCCCAGTAGAGACAGGGAACCCTCTAGGGACAGATAGTCCCTCTGTACACACAGCTGTGACACACAGGTTTCCATTAAAGCATGCATACACGCACATGATGTCTCTGCTTCCGTGTTGTCCTGGGTTCAGCTACAACAGTCATTTTTTCTCCTTCTTAGTAGCTGGTGCAGTGCTGTGGTTTTGACTTTCAGTCTGGGAACAATGCTGATAACACCGATGTTTTTAGTTGTTGCTCAGTAATGTTTACTCTGACCAAGGACTTTCTCAGTCTCATGCTTTGCCAGAGAGGAGGGGAAGCCAGGAGGAAGCAGAGGCAGGACACCTGACCCAAACTGGCCAAAGGGGTATTCCATACCACAGCACGTCATGCCCAGTATATAAACTGCGGGGAGTTACCCGGAAGGCCGAGATCGCTGCTCGGGTCGGGCTGGGTATCGGTCAGCGGGTGGTGAGCGGTTGTGTCCTTTTCCCTTGTTATTCCTCTTATCATTATTATTGGTAGCAGTAGTGGTTTGTATTATACCTTAATTACTGGAGTGCTGTTATCTCAACCCGTGGGAGTTACATTCCTTCGATTCTCCTCCCCATCCCTCCGGGAGCGGGGGGAGGAAGGAAGAGAGTGGGGGGAGTGAGCGAGCAGCTGCGTGGTTCCAAGTTGCCGGCTGGGCTTAAACCACGACACGTGTCAAAGCAGAACTGCTGACTGGGGTTTTTGTTATGGCAGAGGAATATATTCCCAAGTGCTTGGAAACTGAGATCAAGGCTGGTTCTTATGGCAGTTGATCCAAACCCAGAGCAACCACTACGTGTTGGAGAGGCCCTTCCCACAGCCAGGAAGTGGGTACAAGTAAATTAAAGGGCACCCAAACTCAGCACCCCCCAGTTCCTACTCATTTTGGAAGTCGAGCACTCTGGGTGACTATACTCCCATAGCACTTTCTTCCCTGCTACAGATGGCCCCTGTTTCAAGTACCAGTACAGCCTGGTGGGTCTCAGTGGCATGGAAGTCCCTGTGGGGCAGCGATGGCTGGAGATGACATGGCATCTCCCCTTCCCTGGACCCACAACATCCCCCTGCTTAGACAGCACCCTCTGAGCTGCCTCCTTCCCCAGGATGTGCTACCACATTACTGACCTGTAGAGGTTCTTGCCAAAATCTTGCTTGGGCTTGGCCAATTCCAGTATCCTTGCAGATGGTCTAGCTGTCATAGCACGCCATGAGATGGTCCATATTGTCTCTTGGTTTCCCCAAACAAGCCTAGCAAGAACAGCAAGGGTGTGAAATTTTAGAAATGTGCCCAGGTGTGAACTGTGCTTGCTGGGGTTATCCTTCCCTGCCTAGGATGGGACACACATACAGTCCCTACGGATCCCCCCACCTGTAATGTGCTGCTGCTGTTCCCTGAGCACTTGCCTCCTCTGGCAAGCTGTCCAGAGTTAGAAAATGTTTCCCACTCAAAAAGAAAAGAGCCTTCAAGTGGTGAGTCTGGTTTTACAACTACCAGTGGATGTACAGAAAGGGTCTTTTCATTACATCTTTGAAATCCCTGGGGGAGTTTCATGATCGCATTTTTCTTGCCTCACCATTACCACCTAACTATACCACAAGTATGACAGTAAAAATAATAATAACGTTATGGTCAGGGTGTGCCATGGAAAGTGGGTGAGGTTTTGCAGCATGTTAGTGGTTGCTCTCCTGTGCCCAGGGCAAATCTGGAGCTGTTCATCCCCCATTGAGAGAGAGGCCATGGTGGGAGAGGGTACCAGGGTAGTCAGGACAGGGAACAGCAGGGCAATGGGGTTGTGGGACCTTTTTAAAGCACAATGACACCCATACAGACAATGGAGAAGAGACGTTATCAAGAGGCTGTTGCCCTGGCTTAGCAAGCCTTAGCTTGACCACGTAATGCTGGCAGCAGCTCTGCTCCCAAAGCTGGACTGTATTCTCCAGGATGCAGCAGCCTGTGACTCCAATGGGGTCCAGTCTCCTTACACCACTACACCATCCTACCCTGCAACATCTCAGTGGAGCAACTCAGACAGGACAGCAAAGGCAAGACTGGGTCAAGCCCAGGTCTTGGGCTGAAAGCAAGAAAGAGCAACTCAAAGAGAGCCCCTCATGCACTGAACGTCTCCACCTGGATTTTTGGAGCGACTCCTGCTCTTCAGAGGAAAGCAGTCGCAAGACAAAATCAAAGGGTCTGCACTGGCTGAGGTCCCATCAGTCCCCAGCCCTCAAGCAGGGCTGCCTGGGCACCTCCTTACTTGGGGTCATTTGCACAAGCTGCTTTCTTGGGTTCTGCAAGCTCTCGTATCCTGTCAAAACTGCAGAAAAGGACAAACATGCCATTAAACATACACTTAAACCAACAAAGCACAAAGAAGCTACTGGTGTACTCAAACCCATGTAATACACTCTCGAACCCCTGTCCCTTTTCCTCCAACTCTTGTGAGAATGCATTCAAGGGATCTCCCTCTCCAAGTAACTTTCCATCCACTTAATCTGGTGAACTCACCAGCCCATGGATTTTTGTGCTATCTCTTCAATTGCAGAGACACAAATTTGCAACCCCAGCAGGTAGGAGATGGATGATATCTCCAGCCTACAGGAGCCCAGATGAACAGAAAACAGTCTTGTGGTTTACTCAAAGGCACCATGGAGACTTCCCACAGGGCTTTAGGAGCACAGGTGAAGCTGTATTTTTTTATTTATCATTTTATTTCAGTCTGTTTAGGACAGGGCTCTTAGATGCTATAGAGACTCAGGAACATGATCTGTGCCCTAGCAGCACTGAAAATCATAGAATCGTAGAATAGTTTGGGTTGGAAGGGACCTTCACAGGTCATCTAGTCCAACCCCCTGTAATGAGCAGGGACATCAACTAGATCAGGTTGCCCAGAACTACATCCAGCCTGGCCTTGAATGTCAGCTATGGAAATGCCCCACCATGGAAAAAGCACAGAAGGCGAAAGCCTGGGGCATTGCTTCCCTGCTTATTATCATCTGGCAGTAAGGCAGCATAGCCCTAGAGAGGAGTGGGGACACAGAGAAAAGTGTTTGCTGACAGAAAACAGTCTGCACTGTGGGGACTCCCCTGTGGTTTCTCTAATGGGGCTGATATCCCTACCTGAGATGCCAAGCCCCAGCAAATGCTTCCCAGAGATCTTAGCACCACAGAGACCCTTGCAATAGCAGGCTGCTGTTAGAGCATCAGATGCCTGCGGATTTATCTCCCTGTCATGCCTAACTGCCGGTCACAGCACTGCAAAGAGATCCCACAGAGGGAACTGCCTGTAGGACTTTGGCCCTGTGCCACCAGTTCAAGACAGGACACGCTCAGGACAGCAACCCTCACGCCAGGAGCCAAAAACCAGTTTCAGCTGTTCATTCCCAAGCAGGTCCCCAGGGGCTTTTCTATGCAAAGGTGCGAGGGGGTGAAGGATTACCACAGAGAGGTTTCCCCCTCAGCCTAGCTATGTTGCATAGCTGGCACTATCCCTGCAGGCAGGCTCCTCACTTCTCCTCCAGCACTGGCACAGACCCACCACATAGCCACAGCCAAGCCCAGCACAAAATGCACATGGCCTTACTGACCCACACCACTGACTTGGACACTGCTGTGCAAAGTTTGCATTGTGACCCAGCCAAGGAACAAGCCACATGTATGTCAAGATCAGGTCCCTCGACTCACTCGACAACTGTCAAGTATTATATTGTCTTTTTCCAGTTACAAAAAACCTATTATTTTCTACTCTTTTATCACGGCAAAAGCTCTGAACACACAGGCATCTCCGCACAACATGCACCTGCAGCAGTTCTGCAACTTGGCTGACAAGGGGACCGCCCTTGCTGTCTGGTTCCACCCATGCTTCCCAGCACAGAAAAGGCGGCCTTGCTGCAGCCAGGCACAGAAACACCTCCCTTCTGCGCCTGAGCATCTCACAGACTCACTTCTTAGAGGCAAATCATCTCCCTCTGAGATCCCTTGTAAACCAAATGATCACAGCTTCTGCTTTGAAGGGGAAAGACCTGTCAGACATTGTTTGACACAAGAAGCAGGCGGAAGAGCATCCTTTCCTCTGTGTGTTTATCACGGTGTCATCTGACATATTGACTCGCTGCCTGGCGTAAATCCCCGACCCAGCCCTCCCTGCAAGACCCAGGGCATGGCCTGGATGCCCAGCCAGGAGGCCAGGCCTGGGGGGTTCTTACCTGTCATGGGAGCATGCAGAGAAGTAACAAGAAACTGCAAAGACAAGAAAAGGTGAATTTAAAAACTTGGTACCACCTGCAGCCTGGACTGCCTGCTCTTCAGTGTGAAACAATCACAGGGCGGGTGGAGTCTGTGAATGTCCTCACGATAGGATTGCCTGGCAGGTGTTTGTACTGCTTTTCCCTGGTACCTTCCCGGGGCAGCTGCACAGTGATGCACTTGCACATGAAATGCTCCTCACCACGTCCCCTCACCAGCATCCTCCTCCTGGGATGAGCACTAGGTACTGCTAACCCGCGGGCTGTCCCCTGCTCAGCCCTTATTACTGCCTTCAGCGCGGAGAGCCTCGGGGGGCAGCGACTGTATTAGACTGGGACCGCGCAGCAGCACAGAACAAGCCGCCATGCTTTAAAAGGGGGCACAGGAAAACTGCAGATGCCCTGGGGAACCCAGGCACGGTTCCGAGGATCCACCTGCTCCGGTGGCGGCAACGGCCGCGCTGCGGGCTGGCATCGCGTTGCCGGGCAGGCGCTCCGGTGGCGCTATGGTGCCAGGGC
>NW_009910047.1:0-213 GCF_000696875.1 Nestor notabilis
ACACTTGGAACAGCAGTGCCAGGAAGAGCTGAGGGAACAGCAACATCACCTCCATCGGGCAGAGGGACTGCCGGAGGAACTCGTGTATTGTCCTGGCCGCCTGCAGAAGACACCCAGACACTGAGACGTCCCCTTGCCCCTGGGGAGGTCAGGCCATGGGGTGGGCAGGAAAGGGGAGGGAGGGACCTGCACAGTTGAGAGCCGCCCTGGGGG
>NW_009910048.1:0-299 GCF_000696875.1 Nestor notabilis
TCCCTGTGAAGCTGCTTTGAGAAGAGGGGAAGAAGAAATGGAGAACAGGAGACGACGGACAGCAGCCCTTTAGATTGCTGTTGCTAATGCACCAGTAATAAGATAGGCTTATCTGTAAATGTTCATGGAATCGAGACTTTGATGGAAATAGGCTTTTGGGTTAGTAAATTTTTGATGGATAAAGCAGAATGAAATAGAAAGACATGGGGAACATGCAGTAAATGAAGACAGACATGTTTTTCCTTTAAATTTCTCTCCTCACATGCTGCATGCAGGTGCTGGACATGCAGCTATAAATA
>NW_009910048.1:982-7171 GCF_000696875.1 Nestor notabilis
CCCCCCTTCTTTCCTCCCCCCACTCCCGGAGGGATGGGGAGGAGAATCAGAGGAATGTAACTCCCACGGGTTGAGATAACAGCACTCCAGTAACTAAGGTATAATACAAACCACTACTGCTACCAATAATAATGATAAAAGCAATAACAAGGGGAGAGGACACAACCGCTCACCACCCGCCGACCGATACCCAGCCTGACCCAAGCAGTGATCTGGGCCTTCCGGGCAACTCCCCCCAGTTTCTATACTGGGCATGACGTACTGTGGTATGGAATACCCCTTTGGCCAGTTTGGGTCAGGTGTCCTGTCTCTGCTTCCTCCCGGCTTCCCCTCCTCCCTGGCAGAGCATGAGACTGAGAAAGTCCTTGGTCAGAGTAAACATTACTGAGCAACATCTAAAAACATGGGTGTTACCAGCGTTGTTCCCAGACTGAAAGTCAAAACCACAGCACTGCACCAGCTACTAAGAAGGAGAAAAAATGACTGCTGTAGCTGCACCCAGGACAGGAGGAAAAGCGGTTTGGACCAATGGGGAGAAGACAACTCAAAGAGGAGACGTTTAAAATCTTCAAACTGCTTTGCGCCATTTTTCACCTGGTGCAAATGGGCAGAACCATTACAGGGCACCATGCAAAAAACCCTAAAGCCTGGCACTGCAGATTCACAAAACGAAGCACCAGCTCTGTTGTGAGGAGCTGCATATTCACAGTGATACTTTCCCCTACACCACTGCCTTTTTCAAGGTAACTACATGAATTACTTAGGGAGTTACCATCAGATTTATTCAGTAAGTGTAAGCAAGTGGCTTGTGCCTTCAGGTGAGAAGCCACCCACCTGAAAAGGCTGGGGAAATTATACTAGAACAAGATTTAAATTAATTGTCATGCTGTCATGCTAAATTAACTGACCAAACTGAGTGAGATGTCAATGTTAAACAGCACGGTTCAGAAGCTTTTTTAAAAAGTAAAATTGCTTTTATTCAGGAATTTAAGAACATAGTTTTTAAATTAGTGGTTTTGTGGCACTGAGTTTAAGCACTTCTCTGCACTCATGTTTTTAAACATGAATACTGCATTCAAACTGAAAATAACATAGCAAGGTGATAAAAATTTTCCAGCGGCCACTTTGGAGAAACCAAATGGAATGGTTTTCCTTTGACTTCCTTCTGCCACTGACAAAGTGACAGCGTCTCCTTTTGAGAATCCCTCTCGTGATTTTTCAGGCACTCATGGTACTCAGTATTGTAAATACCTACCTGACCAAAATCATGGTAGTCCATTGACTTCAATGCGCTGCATCAGATAACTCACTAGGTAACATTTTGCAATGACTCATTTCAACAAAGGAATGGATAAAAGATAAATGTCTCTTTACCAGCAATTATATCATTGTCTTTAGTGATCAAGTTCAAGTTCAAGAATATTTTCAGGAGCCAATTCTCTTTACTCCTCACAAGAATATTCAAGAGATGTAGTATGCCCACTTACTGCACTTAAGAGCAAAAATAGCATCTGGGTACCTAAGTGCAGTACAGTATTCTGCAAAAATGAAAATTTCAGCATGCTAAACTTAGAATAATGCAGAATAATGTCATTTTCATGACCAAAAGAAGTTTCCTCATGCATTTCGAATATATTAAATTCTTACAGTGGAAGTGACATTTATTTTCCTTTCTAAACTCAATGCAAGTCTACAAAAAGATTTACAGTTTTGATCGAACAGAAGTGCTGTTCACATACATTGCCTAATCAGTGGAGACCTACAGGCTTTCTCTTTTAAAACGCGACAGGTTTCTAGTACCACACTGCATGCTGCAATTAGCAGTAAGCATCTGTGATTGTGAAATACAGAATAACTGATAATGTATGATGAGACTCATATGACAGCAAAAGTAAACATGTTTTGTTTTTAACAGGGGTGGCTGAATCATATGATGTGAAATTTTCCCCAGGCTCTGATCCTTTCCTCTCGGTTGCCTTAATGCTTGAGCAGATTTCTATCAGAATTACAGGAAGAAATGCCAAGCCTACACTGGTTCTGGCTATGACCCTTTCCTTTTTTGCCAGGTTCTGATGTCCCTTCTGCAAGGGTCCTAATTACACCATACTCCTCACTGCAGGGCACACAGAAATAAGGTGAAATTTTACAGGAAAGATGCCTACATCTTCACCCATGTGAAGCGATGCTCTTGCTTCAGCCTGGTAAGAACTCTCCTGACTGACTGCAGACTTATGTCTTTGTACACTAGATTTTGGAATAAAAGGTAAAACTCATCTTCCAGGTTTGGATTATTTTAAAACTAAATTCTTCCTCCAAAAATAGTTGTGGAGCAATCACACTGAGAAACTCCCACTAAATAATAAAAAAGAAACAAAAGCCTTAATCATGCCAATGATTAGTCCATAGAATCAAAGAATCATTTACATTGGAAAAGACCTTTAAGATCATTGAATACAACTGTTAACCCAGCACTGCCAAGTCCACCACTAAGCCGTGTCCATAAGTGTCACATATGCACATCTAAATACCTCCAGGGATGGTGACTCAGCCACTTTCCTGGGCAGCCTGTTCCAATGTTTGATAAGACTTTTGGTGAAGAATTTTTTTCTAATATCCAACCTAAACCTCTACTGGTGTAACTTGAGATTATTTCCTCTTGTCCTATTGCTTGTTACCTGGAAAGAGACTGACATCCACCTCATTACAACCTCTTCTCACGTAGCTGTAGGGAGTAAAGTGGCTAGTTCTTAATTTTCCACAATATTTTAAAATTTTTTAGTTTTACAACATTTTTCATGAAAAGGAGTTTTTCACTTTGCACCCAGCAATTGGAATGGACTGTCAGAGGCTCAGACTGAATCTAAACTCTCTCTGAAACAAAACAAGCATTTAGGAAAATACTTTAGATCCAAAGTAAAAAAGTATTGTGGGCTGAGTCTCCCTCGGTCTCCCATTTTTGCTATTAAGAACTTAATATTCATTAATACAGAAACCTGTATTAGTGCATCCCCAGAGAGTGCACTAAGCAGCAGGGTCCAGAGTTACTTTTTGTATTGCTGACCAAAACAGATGCTTAAGCATTTTATACATAGTGGAGCTGTTCCAACTGAAAAGTATGACATTCTGTAATAACATATAGCTCCATAGTTTGGACATTTTCTTCTATGTTAGGGGAAAAATGTACATCATCTTAAAATCAGTAGAGTTTTGACTGTTTCTGATCCAACATACATAAGAAAACCACAGCACCTCTTTTGAGATAGGAGCTACATCCTCCTGTAAATCTAGGTTTTGCTTTCATCTAAAATGCCTGAAAATGCAGTTTTGGTTGGATTGAGCATGTTGCTTTGATTAGCTGGCAAAAAGGGGGAAGGAGCAAGGAGAGATCTGTTTCTTGTCAACAGGAACCATTTTAATTTACTTATTTATTTTTAAGTAGGTCATTGAACTGACAGATCAATTTATTGGGTAGCCCAAGTGCTGATCACCTGCCCTGAAGTCAAAGCAAGATGCATAGATGTAGGCAAAATTTGGCCTTTGCTTTTCGAGCACAGCCCCCATGAGCTGCAGAGTATGTTTCCTACTGCAGGCTCTGCAGGTTCCATGTCAGCAAATACCAGTGGGGAAACTAAAACAGAGAAGCTTTATAGAGATTAAGAGATTACTGTTTCTCTGTAAGGTGTAATTAAAAGAGAAGGAAGCTTAATTTCTCTAATTCCTAAAATGGAATAAATCAGAGTAAAACATCTTGTATTTTTATTTTCATAAAAGTAAGTATTAATATGTTTCACAAAGCACTGTATCACTACACATGTATTCCAACAGCAACAAAGCACATGCTTCCATTAACAAACACCTGCTGAGATAAGCACTTTGCACTATACTAATTCATACTGATATCTATTATACATTGCTTTTTATAATTTCATCTAACTTCCTAATCAGTAATTGTACACCAGTTAACAAGAGAAAGCTATATAACAAAGAAGTAGAATTATGGCAATTTTCTGCAGCCTACAGAAAAACAGATACTTGGATCAGATTCACCTCTTTGCCATTTACTGTGATCAATCTGCACCTACAAAGAATTACTGCTAGGTACTTCCTGATCATAAGTAGGAAGAATTTTCTGCTTGCTATTCAAATTCCATATCATTGACTGGCCAAAACTGGAATTCCTGTTTCTGAGGAGCATATGGATGATTTCTGGATTAAGCTTCTCTGAACGCATTATGTTTAATAAAAGTAAGGAAGAGAAGTAGCACCAGCAATACAAAGAAGCCCCTATACACAGGGATACCATGAGGAGGTGGCATACACTGTGGCAGGTTTCTGGAAGGTTTTTGGAAAACCATCAATGTGTATACTTGGAAAGCGCCACTTGATATCACTCCTGAAGCAACACAGCATTTGCCCATTCCATTCGCAATGTATTTGAATACAATCTATTCCATTTGAATGGAAAGACAAATTATACAGAAATAGAAAAAATGAATTACATAATTGCTAGTTCTTCTCTTTGGAACTGGCCAAGTACTTCACCGTTCCTCACATATTCTTAAATTTGAATTTGGTTAGTAGTTTATCTGGCACTAGAAAAGTTCTCTTTCTGCATCCGTAAAGTGGCAAAACTGTAAATTATCAAGAACAAAACTATCAGGATCCTTAGCAAGAAAGCCAAACATGATCCAGTCACAGAGTCTGAAATCTGCATCTAGGCGTAGGTTTGGTTTCTCAGAAACTGGAGAGATATGAACATGGCTTTCTATTTTAGATCTGCTACTTAATTACAGAAGGAGTTTTAAGACTTCCCTGGCAGAAAAGGCAGACAACAGGAACAATCTAAACTGTCCCTTAATCTCCCTGGCCCCAAAGCCATTTGTTCTGTGTGTTTCAATAATAAAAATATTTAGGAGACTCAAGTCTCTGCAAACAAATAAACTCTCCCCAGGAAGAGGAAACACAATGATACCAAGCACTGATGCCACAACCCCCCTGCTTTCTAAGGTTTTCCCTCGGGCCACTCTCAGTCTTACCCATCATGCTCCTCCTGCACCATCTAATTATTCCATCTACCCATCTATCTTCTCCCTCTTCCTGTATGCATCATGCCCTTTCCCTTTATGGTCTCCTCACCTCTTGATGACTAAAAAAATCCCCTAGAAATCCCACAAGGATATTTTAAAAACTTAAAATAGCCCTGAAAAATGTCTCTCCTTTGATATAAAGAAGAGAAAAAGAAACTATGGAAAACAAAGTCCAAGCGTACTGGTATGATACCTGAAATCAGTGTATTTATCATTTTTTTTTGTTCCATTCCCTTCTTCACAGTCTGTTTACACTGTTTAGTTGGATACTATCACTTTGTCTTCATATGCTATGTGGGCAGTTACTGTTGCCTAAATATTCATAAAACACAGTTTCATTGCTTAAATATATTAGCAAGCATATTGTATAAAACACATCTTTTGACCTTGATCTCCATCCCTGTGTTAACCCTCACCTTTTGCATATCCTTATATGAGAAAATACTTTGAAAAAATTCAAGAAGATGTGAGACTGAAGGGACATCTCCACAAAGGATATAAATCAATTTATGTAATTCAACTGCAGGGTTCAATTTTATGGTAAATTTAAATTCTATAATAAAGAATGCTAAATTCTATACTTTTTTTTTCACTTCATGCTTCCATGAGTAATAAAAATCTGTTTTTCATAACAAGTAATTACAAACAAAGCATATTCACAGAAAAGTAATTTTATCTACAGTGGAAAACACTGTTTACAAGAGACAAAAAAACCAAACCAACACATCACATTTAGGGAAAAAGCAAATAAACCAAGGTCCTCGTATGACATTCCTATACTCAGGTTAGAACATCTTTATTAGGTTACAGCAATTTCCTATGTCTCTGTAACAGCAAAATTCAAATAACTAAATAACCACATTTAGAGGATATTCTGGCACAAATATGTAAAGAACAGACCAAAAATTCCATTTGTCCAAAGTCCAGCTGGTACCAGCCAGTCTCAGAGGATCAGCTCAACACTGAAGGCTAATGGACTAGGTCAGGCATTGGAGATGGGTGACTGGAACACCTGGTCTTGGGTGCAGAGCCCATGGACAGTGCTCTGGTGTTTAGTGCAGCTAATGCTGAAGCTCTAGCAATCGAGTAAAATCAGCAGGAA
>NW_009910048.1:7202-15181 GCF_000696875.1 Nestor notabilis
GGCAGTTCATAGCAAAACCCATAGATAGCTACAATGAAGTAAAAGCAGCAGGGGATGAGAACAAACAAAAGATGCTAAGGCTGCAAACAAACAGAAAAAAAAAGTGGTAACAGGCAAGAGCAGTTAAAGAGACAAACCTAAACCTGAAGCACATTAGCAACAACACAAAGCCCAGGCAGCTTCCCACACTATAAAGGCAGGCAGGAGCTAGCAATGGATTTCAAACACTTGGTTACAAAATCAAATTCATTTGGTAAACAGAAATTCTCTTTTGGAAGGAGACTTTTTTCCTTTAATTGCCTGTTTTGTATTTGTCCTCGTGCTATCAGATGGAGATTGAATATTTTTGAAATCATTCTAAGTCAACAACGGGACAGAATGATGACCAAACTGGTGAGCAGATCTGGCTTGTTCAGCAAAAATATGTTAGAGTTTACTAATAAGTAACACCCAGGACAGAAGTATGAGTTCACAAAAACCTCTGTCTTAATCACTTTTGAAAGAAGTCTTAATTACTTCTTTCAAGATAAGAGAGATTGTCCTTGTTTTTTGAATTACAGCCCAGGATGAGGTACTTCTTAGCTGCCTCCATGACACAAGTAACAAATGGTGAAAGCACTCATCCACCCTACTTGAATTATTTCCTATGGTAGGAGAACTCAACTCCACCTGTTGAGCTCCTACCTGTTGGCTAAGAGATAGGTTACCATACCCATCAGGGCATTCCCCATTCTGCCCATGGAGGCTATGAAATTATTAGAGGACAATGCTAAACTGGAGAATTCTGCAGCGTATTGGCCACCTTGAGTGGAAAGAGAACTTCAAACCCCTGTTGCAAAAGCTGACATGAGAACTGAAGCTGTCCTCAGCATAGAAACTGGAACCCTCAGGTGAATACAAGCCATTAAACCTCATGCTCACATGTATTTTTCTCTGTGGCCCACTGAATCACAAATTATTTTCTGCTTAAAATAACCAAGATATGTGAGGTTAAGGAAACCTCCTTGTACACAAGAAGAGATTCTGAGTCAGTTCAGACCTCAGGTAGTGTGGGTGAATACTTTAACTGTAGAGCAAGCATATAAACAGAGAGACTTTTGTATCAGCAGCCCTTCAGTTCACTGCCTTAAATGCAAGAAACTATCTACTGTTTTTTAAAAAATTGACCTCTACATAGAGTATTCTTGAGACAAACTAGTTAGGCAGAGATCGAGGAAAGGGCAGAATGCTCTGGTTTTTCCCCATACTTTTCCATCTCCTCCACGAGGTGTAGTAAAGGTAGCTGCTCCATTCTGTACCCACACAACCACCAGGCTTACCCTCTCCTGAAACCATGAAGGAGCAGAGGGACCGCCAAAATAAAGTGGGGTTGGTGCTAATGCTGGCTTTTAACTTTGGACTTTGCATTTTCTCCCTCCCTATCTGAACAGATCAGTCGGTCTGATGGCAGAGACTTGAAAAAATATCTGGGATGTGGAAGACATTATTCCTGTATGGCCAAATTTGCCAATTACCTTACCTGTGAAATAAAATCCTAAATTTTTACAGAAATTTTGAAAGATTCTACCATCATTTTCAACTAGGTTTGATAAGGAGGTCTTTAGTAAGTTAAGCTGCCTGAAAGCAAAATTGATCACACCGGTGCAAGTTCAGGGAGCACCATAATCAGAATTTAGTTTCTTTCCTTGTATCTTTTCTGGCACCTGCAAGATAACAGGGACCGATTTAAGTTTCTGGGCTCTTTATTAGGCACAACAGTATTTTTGAGAACAGAGAGCAAATGTCCCTTCTACATATTCCAACACCATCAGTGCCCCATGGGAATTCAGAGGGCACTGCCAGGCAGCCTGGGGCATGGCTTTTCTTTGAGGAAGAATAACTAAAAAAAAAAATCACGGATTCTGCATCTAACCATGTTAGGTTGACACTGGCACCCCTGTGGCTGCCCCATCCCTGGCAGTGTTCAAGGCCAGGTTTGACGGGGCTTGGTGCACCCTGCTCTAGTGGAAGGCGTCCCTGCCTGTGGCAGGGGGTTGGAACTGGATGAGCTTTAAGGTCCCTTCCAACCCAAACCAGTCTGCGATTCTATTACTGTTACGCCTGGATTCTTTCTCAGTGAACTGCAGCAGATCACTACGCAGGCTACGCACACTGCAATTCTTCATATGCTTATGAAATACAGAGATTCCACTGGCTACTTCAAAAACATCTGACCCTATTAATAGTGGCTACTCTTTAACAAACTGCCAATAGATGTGATTAAAGAGAATTTCACTGTGGCATCAGCTCTCCTTTAGAAAAAGAAATGTGGGGGGATATGCTATAAGTTCAGAAGCAAAACACTGTTATTATTTTGAAAAAAAACCTTGCATTAACACAGTATGAAATCATGGTAGCAATTTTCATGCTGTATTATTTTGTTTTTGTCAGGTCACTGATTTTCAATTTCATCAATACTATATAAAACTAAGGAAGATAATAGAATAAAAAACATCCATTTGGAGTCCACTACTGAACCAAGGACGTTTGATGCTTCTGTGAATTTAAATCAAACAATCCGCCCACAGAAAATATGAGTTATTCTCACCCTGGAATAACATAAATAAACCCAAATCAGAGGTTACGGAAAAGGCAATATACCAAAATAAATGTTACGCAATTCTAAGTGTATGTTAGTAAAGTTTACAAGTTGATAATTACCTTCTTGTAATAAAGAGGAACAAAGTAACTAGAGAAGTACAAAGCTAAAAAGCAACAGTTGGCTTTGTTTACACTCATCTGGACCCATGTTTTTAGGCTTTTCCCAAATGCTATTAATTTAAAGTGAAATTACCACTCAAATCATCTTAGATTTAGCTTAATTATTATCATCTTTCAGCTGTCTCTCTGTCTTTTAAACGTACCATCACAAATGATCCAAGGTCCCCTAACCCACACGTTATGGCAAAATAGACAACTAGGCGAGACACAAGCACTGTATTCAAAGCACGCCTGCCAAAATCACCAGGGTGAGAGTCCCGGTTCAAGAAGAAAAGCTCATAGAACTGCAGCTGTGTAGCAGAGAACCCCTAGAGATCCACCTCTCCATTTGGAGGCATTTGTGTGGTTCTCTGCCTGGAGAAGATAAAACAGGAAAACACAGAAAGCAGCTATCACTTATAGAAGATCCTAACAAATTTGCAGTTGGGCAGCGTGACTGTGAAGTGTGTCAGTATTTGCTTTTCTAACTCATGACTGCCTCACCAGGGTCTACACCTGAGCGCCTCACCTGAACGTCTGCATACAGCCTCATCCCAAAAAAACTGAACCTTTCCTATGAAGAAGCCACCAAAGTTTCAGGTTTCGTCTCATACATACACTTATGCAAGATCAGAGATGACTTTCCAAGGAGAAATATGCTACTTTTTTCAGAGGTGACTGGAAGGCCCTGCAAACTTTCTGCAGTGGAGAATAAGGGTGGCAGGGAGATGGACACAGCCAGTCCTCCTCCTCCTCCCTTTATTCTCCATTTGTAGCCATGGCAGGCACACGTCTCGCTGACTCCGAGTCCTTTGGGAAGCCTACCTGCTGCTCTCATTCCCCAGTATTCTTGTTGATGTGCAGAGGAGACCCAAGTAGATTGTCTGGAAGAGACTCAGTCCAGCCAAGCCCTAACTTGGATGGGTGAGGAAGGAGGCCATGCTACATAATGCCCAAGCTCTTGTAATGGTGTCTTGTGTCTACTTTCCCTGTAATAGTTTAAAGATGGACAATTGCTGTGATTTTCTCCACTGTCATACCAATACCAGCAGTCACAAATTTCCCTATGAAAATTCTACAGATTAAATTGGATCCTTCCCATCCCTATTAGAAAATAATTAGTCCTTCTCCAACACCAAATGACTAAAATGTGACTAACACCACACTTCTTTACCATGATCAATGTTGGTACAATGAATAGCACATGAATTAGTAATGTCTAGGCACTTCTTCTAATTGTTTCCTAATGTTCTGTTATTATATATTCATTTGATATTCACTGTAATGTTAGTGATCACAATCTTTTAATTTGCTTCATAAAACCCACACATTTTGCCGTTCCTTTCTACAGAAGAATTAGAAGAATGAAATAAGGTCACCTGATTTTCCTTTCAAAAAGTTTCAGTCACCCATGGACATGGCATTTGTTTAAAAAAGCCCCACACAATACTGCCCAGGTTAAGTGCTCAGTTGGGAAATCAGATCTCTTGAAGAGAGGATGGTCAGTCACTGCTCAGAGGGCAGGAGGAGTCTCCATTTCAAGCCTCCTTGCAGCAGCACCTTCAGCTGGATTGGGTTAGAATCCCCAAACTGCTGTTCTCTTCATCTCTCATAATCAAACTGGCTGCTGGTCCTGTGCAACCACTCCAGAACAGGCATCATCCATCACTATAATGTCACTAAGGGAGACGAAATGAACACATACTACTACTGGAAAAAATGTACAGATATACTACCCTTCATAATGATGACCTGCCCCCTAAGTGTCCCAGGATTACATTTTTTTCTTCTATTTGAGTCAAAATAAAGAAATCACAATTCCAATGCATTTGTTCACAGGAGCATATGTCCCTGGAAGCTGGTATTTTTCTCATTCCTGTGGTGTCCAAATTTTGCAGGTGGCATCAGCCTTCTTATTACAAGGTGTCTTTATTTACCTGTTCTTTGATTGGGAGAGACCATGAAAAGGAAATCAGATCGTTTATGGATCACAAACTTGCCTTTAAACAAAACAAAATATTCCAATTACTATTACTATCCATACACTTAGAAGAAAAAAAATTAAATGCATCGTGCAGAAACACGTTCTTTATAAGCAGGCACCTGAATGTGATGGAAGTAATCAATGTCATATTTGTAGTAGTTTGTACAAGTACTGGTTTTGTTTTTGGCTTTGTGTGGCTTGATCATAACACCCAGCACAAAATCAACTAAGACAGGTTCGAGAGAATACTGCAGACTATTTTCTTATTAAACACAAAGAAAAAAACCTTACATTTTCTGGCTATTAACACTCAGTGAAAAAGCTTACAAAATAGAAAACATGGTACAGGACGACTCCAGGCTTTGTTTTGTGCCCTCGCCCATATCTTTGAAACATCTTCTCATGCAAAACAAAAAAAGTACTTCACATCAATATTTTATTGAAATTCTTTCAGAAGAGACTTATATACATTATATTTTCAATATAAGATGCAGACTATTTTAGTTGCAGGGAGACCAATATGTTGGATAATAGCTGACATTTGACTCCCAGGGTTTTTCTTTTATGAATCAAAATTCATTTAGCGACTGTAAAGTAGAAGAAATCGATAGAAACGTTCTGTATTCTGGTTATGGAACATAGAGATAACCCTAAGTCACCATTAATGATGCTGGCCTGGATAAATATTGACAAAGCCAAAGGGATGACTTTAAATAATAGACTTCAACAAGCAGGCATCAACAAGCTGTGTTAACAGAGATTGCTGACATGCCTTATGATGGTTTTAATTTATTCAGTGTGTAGAAATGATCAGTGGCATCCAGTTGAGAGCTGTAGGCTGATGTGCTTAGGACAAAATTTTTCAAACTACATGAGAATGTTTATCTCCTCCTTTCCTCTAACAGCTCGGAAATAATAAAATCTCTTTCAAATATACAACATCTATTTACTGTCTCACTCCAGCTCTGTGTCAGTGGCCGAAGATGGTTTTCTTTTTATTTTCCTTATTGGCAATGAACACTGAAATTACACTACCAAATGCACATGTCCCATTCATTAATAAATCAGGTAAAGCCCATAAAATAAGCAGAACAAAGGCCTTGTATTTCCTGACTATTCAAAATATGGCTGCTGTTGGAAGGAACTGTTTATGTTTAAAATAGTGAAACACCAAAACAGGAGAGAGGGATGAGGCTAAAGCTGTCTGCTCCCTACAGACATGATTAAGCCCATATTCCCCTTAGCTCAGAAAGCAAACTGCCAGATATGACTGACCCAAGCAAAGGGGTAAAGAGAAAGAAGGGGATGAAACTATGTTTAACACACGCAGCTCCAACAAAAACAAGAAGCTGTATTGTGAGTAATGCAAGTAAAGACCAAGACACATTCCAAATGATTCTGTCAAATATCAACTGTAGGAACACCTATTCTTCAATTTTGGGATTTAAACATTCTGTTTCTGAAAACCAAGAAATCTAAGTCAACTTTTAATTAGACAGTAAATAAAAACAACAGCAAAAATCTATTTCTATTCTATTCTATTTCTATTTGAAGGGCATGATTTTTATTAAGATGTTGCCTGTTTGGATACCAACATGTAATTTTTCCCCGATTCAACCAGCTGCTTCATATAGAGCCATTCTTGAGATCTCCCAGCTAAAGCTTTAGAGCAGCTACTTAATTTTTAGTTTATTCAAAACCAATTCCATTTTATTACTCTAAATGATCACACATACTGCAAATGAAGCTGTCGGGCATACCTATAAGTACACAATTTAGGACTCTGCAATATATATCTTATTTCCTTAAATCCAGAATGAATCAGAGGTTAATAGTGAATCATCTGTAAGAGGTGGCAAAAAAGCCATTACATGGTGTGTGACATCTACGCAAAATTAATCACAAGTTTCAGTCAGTGTCACAAAGGCAACAATAAACAAACATTTTGGGTCCTCCATTTATTTACTGAGCCTTCCAGTATTTCTCAGCAAGTGTAGCTAACAAGGCTGCAGCTCCTATACTTCTGAGAATTTCAAATTTTATTATGTTTTTAAAAAGCGTATCTACCTCTCATAAAGACAAGCTTA
This sequence comes from Nestor notabilis, assembly GCF_000696875.1. Classification (NCBI taxonomy): domain Eukaryota; kingdom Metazoa; phylum Chordata; class Aves; order Psittaciformes; family Psittacidae; genus Nestor; species Nestor notabilis. The sequence continues at coordinate 14,013 of NW_009910048.1, forward strand.
AATATGCAATTTTAATGTACCCAAAGATGGGTACAAGTGGGAATGCAAAGAAAAAATAAAAAACACCTTTTAGACTCTTTTTTTATTTCCTGTTTTAAGCAAAACTCCTGATTCTTGTACATCTAACATAAGCAATGCTTTAAATTCAAAATGCTGTAGATTCAAAATGTCAAAGAAAAATCTTCACCAGCAGGATCAACACAATGAGAATAAAGAATAAAAATGTCCAGACAAAGGAAAGTGCCTTCTCTCCCGTTAGTTTGATTCTTACTAAGAAATCAAAATATGCTTATTACTCTCTACTGGGAAATGAATATCAATTCCACCTTTATTTTATGAATATTTATTTAGCTGAATACCTAGTGCTACTAATCCATATTTTATGAATATGCGTACACACACACAAGTGTTACATGGAAATTGTTTCCCTTATAACACAAAAGAACTTTTTCTTCTGGTGAGCATATGGGTTTTTTTGAACAGGGAGGAGGAATAAGCCATGTCACCAGCCAAAAGCTTCTCGAATCTGGAGAAGTTAAGACTGTTTGCAAGCCATGCATTATTTTTTGTTTCCATAACATACCTTTTGAGGCAGAAAAGGAGAGAACCATTTCCTTTTGTCCTTTATTGTGCCCTTACTTACCTATGTTATCTTTAGTGAATAGTAATACATTCCATAAAGATAACTTAATTATTTCCAGGAGAATAAGCAGCAAAAAGCCTCAGTGACTAAGGAGAAAAACACTTTCCTATTCACCACCCCATCCTGATATTTTTTATATTAGCTATTTTCCTTTGCAGGCGTGCAGGGAGAAGCATCAGAAGCATTTTCTGCTCACATAGGAGAGAATAATTCAATATATGTGTTTCAGAAACCATTTCTCAGGATCTTTCAATTCTATTTATTTCAAATACCACCGCCTCAAGAGTAATAAATATACAACTGCCTGGGGACAAAACAAAGTGTTTAATCTTGATGCAAGAGGTTGCACAGTTGTTAAACAAGAGAATATCAGAATTTGTTTCTTTTAGACACAAGGAGAGAAGAATTTTATTCAGGATACTCTCTGATACCCAAAAGAATTAAGAAATGTAGGACTATTTTAGCTATAAAGACACACTAAATGAACGTATTGTGTGTGGGGATTTTGGTATGCTGACCTTACAAA
>NW_009910049.1:0-7961 GCF_000696875.1 Nestor notabilis
TGTTGCATCTCTGCATTGATGGCCTGAGGTGCCATGGGCACCAACACTTGTTGGTTGTTCTGGTGTTCCTCAGTGGCGCGACTCTTGGGAACATGAGCATCTACGTGGCGTACCTTTACCGCCAGGTTCTGCATCCGGGCAGCAATATCTTGCCACAGTGCAGCAGCCCAGATGGGTTTACCTCTGCGTTGCCAGTTGCTCTGCTTCCATTGCTGCAACCACCCCTACAGGGCATTTGCCACCATCCATGAGTCAGTATAGAGATAAAGTGCTGGCCATTTTTCTAATTCAGTAACGTCCGAGGCCAGCTGGATGGCTTTCATCTCTGCAAACTGACTCGATTCACCCTCTCCCTCAGCAGTTTCTGCAACTTGTCATAGGGGACTCCATACACTTGCCTTTCCTCCCCAATATTTTTCCAGAATCCAGTAGGGGAAATAGTACAACTCCACAGTTCCATATTGAAGGACATATGGTGAGGTTGGATGACGCTTTGAGCAACGTGGTCTAGTGGAAGGTGTCCCTGCCTGTGTCAAGGGGGGGTGGAAATAGATGATCTTCAAACTCCTTCCCAACCCAAATTATTATATGATGTTGGCACTGATCACTACAGAGCTAAATATTCTCTCTTACTTGGAAGACTGCCCATCTTAGTTTTATTTCCTGTCACTTTCTGCATTATAGTGTGCAGGAAGGTTCCGCTTTTAAAGGGATTCTTCTTCAATATGTAAAATAATTTACTACCACAGTAGTTTTCTCTAAATCCTTTTTAATAAAACAAACACACAACAAAAACAAACAAGAAAACCCCAACCAAACCCAGAAATATCTAAACATCTTCTTAAGCTTCACACCTAAATTCAAGAAAAGATTTCTCCCATATAGACAGGGGTTTTTTAATTTCTTTTTGATTGAAAAAAATTAAAATAAGGAATAGGGCGAGAGAATCTGGACCATCATGTCTGAAGGTCTCATTCCTTCACAGCTGTTAGGATTCATATGAGAATTTTTTTCTCCATAAAGGAATACATCAAAAGAATTGCTGGCTGTGTTCCAGTGAGAATAAATGCATTTGTATGAAACAATCAGTGAAGCCTAACTAGTTCATTAGGAAGTGGCCATACATACAGCAATAACCCAGTGAGGATTCAGTATTAAATGCTGAAAGATTTCAGCACACAGAAGACACCTACAGATAGAATTGTGTTAACCCTAATATTCTTTCTCCTGAACTAAAGTTTTGTACATGAGACTGTCCTGTAAGGATATCTGCACTGAATTCATGCTATTTCTTCAAACAAAACGCAAGCAGAAGTAAAGTAAAAATACCTAGACACCTCTAGAATCATAGCAAAAGAAGCAGATGGGCACATCCCTGGAGTACTGAACCACAGCACTCTGACCTGGTTCATTACTAGAAGAAACAGCTTAAGTCAAATCCTGATGAACTAAGGCTATTAAGCAATTTCATTCTGCTTCATACCACAGTTCAATTTTACCATAAAATCACAGCTTCCACTTGCCAAGACATCACACCCTATCATAACTCTGCACAGCATGGGAGATCTGCAATTTCCAGCTATGGGCTATCACCTGCTACACTCCACCAAGCACACACTACTGTAGCACATCCCTGGCTGGCTGCCAGACTAGCACTCCACAACACTCCATGTCCAGCTCATAACTCAGCCTGCTAGTATCAGGACACCACAATGGACATCATTGTGCGAAGAAGGATTTAGCACAGCTGTAGAATGGTGCAGCTGACACTCTCATCGTGATACATCACCTTGTAAAACCAGTAATATCCATAAGAGGGGAAATCAAATTGGCTGGCCAGATGAGAGTGCATCCAATTAGCCCCTATTGTTCTCAAACCTCTGTATCACATTAACACATCAGATTTCAAACTGGGGTTTGGAAGCTAAAAAAAATAATGCAACATTTCGTATGTACAGCCATCATAAAATGCTTAGGCCAAAGTCTGTCCTGCATTACACCCATGTAATACTACTAAATTTACTCTGTACAGTCAATGCCCAGCAGGTGCACTAATTTTAGCAAAATATTTTGCATCATGTTATGTAGCAGTCCACTGCAATGTCAGGCTGCATGGGAGGAGACAAAATCCACGATGCACCGAGAAGTCTGTCTATGATCTCAATTCACCTTGATGATATGATTGAACTCAAAATAGGAGGCACACCAGAAATAAATAAAAAAAAAACCAACAAAACATGACATCTGTAATTTTGCTCTGTGTGAGGAGTGAAAACTGGGAGTTACCAGGTGGGGAAAGCTGAAGACTGCATGAGCAAGTGTATTGGCCAGTGTGGCTTAACTAAGCAGTTGGCACCCAGCCAACAGGATGAGGTTGTACAACCCTAATATAACCAGATTTGTCACTCAGATGAGCAGCTACAGTCTGCCTTTGGCATGGGGCTGGGTTTTGCAGCCTGTTAAATCCATCATATTTGTTGACCTTTGAAAGATAGGACTAGGTTTTTACTTTTGTCATCAAAGCAGGAAAGTGGATTTTTCTACCTTTCTGAAAGTAGGGCTGCAACCTCCATGAAGTGTGTTGTTTCACAATGCATTTTACAAGGTGATGTCTTTGTTTCACACATGCACTTGTTTCTGGGCATCTACAGGTGGAAGTAGAGATAGGAGAGTCATCCTCCCAAAGGGTGGGAAAAGGTGAAAAAATTACAAATGGAATCCTGCAGAGATTAAGAAGAAACTGGTGAAAGCTGTGACACTCTTAGCTGGAATCAAAGACAGAAACAGAATAGGGCATGCCTCTCTTCTTCCTGAAGGACTGTGCAGGCGTATATTCATTATGTCTGTCTTTTGAGACACAAAGCATGCATGCAAAAAGAGGGCTGTCTGCAGACACACCATAGGCATGCCCCTCAGTTAATCTCTACTTGGAGCAGAGGTATCAATCTTCTACTAACTACAAGAAATTAAGGAAGGAATAGTGATCTGTACTGTGTGAGTTGTATCATATTATTCTCAAGTCAGTTAGACTAAATTGTTGTCTTTAGTGCTGAACTAAACCATATGCCTAGCCTCCTGTCTTTCTTCTCACACATTAAAGAAAATTCTTACCTCTCTCTGACATTTGGTATCTTATGATCTTCAGCTGCTCCAGATTTGGGTTCTCATTAAAAGCTAGAATCTTATTTGGATGGGTAGCAGCATTTTCAGGTATTAGCCCCGTAGAGAGGTATATATTATAAAGCTTAGAGAGCACTCAGAAGCCAGGTAGTCTATACAAGAGTAAAAATCACTTTTATTAACTGAATAAATGCTCAATATAAAGTAATTGAGTTTGGTCTCCTGGAACATCCAGGCCATGATTCAGTGAGGTATTCAAGAGGATACTTAACTGAAAGCCTAGGCTTACATTCCATTAGTGAACTGTGTAACAGTCTTCCAAAAAGAAATCCTGTTATAAAACCTTGTCCTTTAACAATATATGTTGAAAGTATTTAGCTTTGAATTAGGGCACAAACTGAGTGTCCAAGAATGTTAGTAATACCTGCTGTAATATTAAACTCTCCTGCAAGCACGGTTCCTTCTGAATTTGCAATGTGACTGTCCTTTCTTGCACATTCTCTAAATTAGTGTTGTAGGAAGTTTTTTAGTACTCTGAATGAAGAAAATGACCAACGAAATATTATAGATTGTATCTTAAAATAGTTGTTTCTAAAACTACCAAAATAATCCTTCTCCCTTCTGACTCTTCCTGATGTTCTGTACATTGTAACATTTAGAAAGCACAATCTCATTTTCCAGAATGAAAGTGTGAATTTGTCAAAGTTCAGACCTCATGCTTTATTTCAAGGTAAGAACTTAAAGTTAGCTTAAATGGAGTAGTTACAGTTGTCTCTGTATATTTTGTAAGCAGTTAAACATTTGGTTAAGATGAATGATGTTCAGTGTCGAAATCTAAAGGAATTAGGACATCAGTTATCCAAGAAATTATTTGAGGTGATACATAGCCACACTGCAGTACATTTTTTGATTTTTTGATTCATAGCCTGTTGGGGGGAAAAAAAAAAGAAAAAAAGAAAAAAAAAATTCTGTGTCTCTTTTGTTGGTGGTGCTGCTTACACTTTAAAACAGTATTTAAAAAGCTAGGCTAATAGCAAGACATTATATCCTCTCAGTGATCAAGGTAATTACTCTTGTTTATGTGGTCAGAATTACTTATATTAACTGCCTTTTCTGGGTAGGAAGGCAGGAAGGAGAAAGTGTGTTTATAAAGGATGGCTGAAAAAGATTGCTCTGAAATAAAAGCATTGTATTTGGATGACAGTTAATCCTAACATTTCACCATACTGTCTCTGGGATATGGAAAAATAAAGCCGTATGGAAAATCATATATATGTCTCTGTTCTGTTGGGTGGCAAGGAAGTAATGCTGATAGATGGGGAGATGACATCTGTCACTAAACAAATGACTGTGGAAAAATCATGAATACTCCAGTTCCTTTAAGATTTTGCTGTCAAGCTGAAGTGAGAGAGATCTTGATAGCAAGAGTCATTGAACATCCAAATTGATTCTCTTCTTTGGTAAGGGTAGAAATGCCTTTGTGCAAATGAAATCTTTGTCAAGGGCAATCAGGAGGAGAAAAAGAAAATAAAACTTACAAGAAAAATAAATAGCAATTTTATTAACCCCACTTTATCCTTTCAGAGATGTGATGTCTGATAATCCCTGTCATTGTAACATAACATTTAGATATCAGAAAATAGCAAATACAGTGAGATAAATTTGTTCATCCTTAATACATTTGGAGAAATTATTTGATTTTCAGAAGTATAAATAGCTATTAGATATAATGCTGGGTTATAAATATTAGGATAACTGAAATAACTACTCATCTTGCTTTTTTCATGCAGTTGATGTGGCTTTAATCTCCAGAAAATTCAATTTGTAATATTGAATATGCATTTTTGAGGAAAGCATGTGACAGCAGTGTCTGAAAACAGCCACTTAATTTGTACACAATATTAACATAAGGGAAATCTTAGGAAAAAAAACTGAAATTTTTTTTCTTTCTTATTTTTTTAATGACAATATGCACAAAAAAGATATATCACTATGAATAATAATCATTATATATCCACAGCTTGTTGTTTAACAGGTGCATAATTGGGCTTGCTTGAGTAGATTTTCTTCTATAGATGCCACAGGGATTTCTACCAGGAAAGTGCTATTTAATACAATAATAAATGAGCAGAGAAAATGAGAAAAGTGTAATAGGGGGATGTTTGCATTTTCAACCACACAAGGTAGCTAAATCTACAACTGACTGTGAAGAGTTGCAGAATTCTCAAACACTGAATGACTGGATAATAAAAACTCAGTTAAGTAATGATAGGTACAAAGTGATATGAAAAGAACTTCCCCAAACCACCTACTGACAATTATGTAGTGATGTGCTCTACATTAACTTTTGCCACTCAGAAAAGAGTCATCATGAATAAATTTCTAAAAATATGACTCAGTGATTGGATGTCACCAAAACCAAAGTGGCGTAATAAATGCTATGTATTTAGGTAGAATTTGAGAATAAATACATAACATCATACATAACTACATGCCTGTAGTGCATCCTTCTTTTGAATACTGCAAGCACATAAAAAGACATTCACATGAAAATTAACATATGATTTCACTTGAAATCATTAGTAAATATCATAAAAGGTATCATTAGCTTAGCCCGGTATTTTGAGCTGGACACAGAAAAGTGTTGGAGGAGTTGTTGGACCTGACATAAAGAGGGCAGTACAAAGAAAAACTACCAGGGAGGTCAACAAGCATTATCAGAAACAAGGAACATATTTTGAATAAGCAAAGACCAAATGGATTCTGGTTCTTCATCTTGGAAAAGAGACAAAATAGTTTTCTTTAAAATTATGAATGGCAAGAAGGCAAAGCAGAAAGATTTCTCCAAATTTCTCACAACAGAGGAATTAGAGAACATTTGAATTAAAATATCATGCAACAGTTCTAAATTGATCAAAAGAAAGTACTGCTTTCATCCACTATGTAATTTAAATTGTGTGATTAGGAGATTGTTCATATGCATAAATTGAAACAATAATTAAATTCATAGAGGATATGTCTTAGATTGGGTATTAATGGTTTAGATGCAATCTGTGGCTCAGGCCATTGCTGCTTATTGCTGGAAACTGGAAAGATGTCCCAGAAGGAAAGAACTTACTCATAAGTTATTCTTACTAGTATCTATTTGTTTACTTAAGCCTCTCTTATCGGCAGCTATCAGAGGCAGCCTAATGGGCTAAGTGGACCTTTGATCTGACCTATTATAACAATTCATATGCTCATCTGAGATCAGGCCTCCTTAAAGTGGTGTGTTCCAAGAACTTGGAAGATGCAATCAGTTTATGTTTCCTACTCTCAATTTCCAAAATAATAACCAATTCTAGCACAGTAGAAGAAAAGGTACGCATACAGTAGCGTAAGGAATTGTTTTCTAATTACATCACATGATTTGCTGCAGGGCTGCTAAAGATGAAAAATTTTTCATTTCCTCTTACAATAGCAAAAAAGTTCTTGCTTGTACAAAGTACCCATTGGCCACCATTCTGGATGACATGTACATGTTCAGACCCAGCATAAAAAGCTGCATTTTAATATAGTTTGAGTTGAGATACTTACATTTTCATGTGGAAAGTTTTGCTTCTTAACCCCACCTCTATTCAGTGCAAATATCCATTGCAGTTTTATCTGAGCAAGCCGTTTTCCTTCTTATCTTTATAATTTTTAAACCCTACTTTTCAGCTGTCTCTGCTTTAGCTGAGGACATGTGCCCTCTCAATCAAGTGCTTACATGCTAATTATAATTAGCCAAATTCCATTAAATCCATTGCTAATTTAGAATAATAGAGTTTTAGCCATCTCATCTTACCAGCCTCTAATTGCCAGGATGTTATGCTTTTAGCCTTCTGACAATTGACAGCAGTGCTTTTTGTCAACCATCATGCTTGTTAGCAGGACCATAGTTTCACTTCCACTTCATACACAAACATTAAGCAAGTATAAGGAGTTGCTAATCTCCAATTTTATTGACAACCTTCACATATTTATGTACTGGGCAGCCTGCCCACGCTGCAGCTGCTCAGTCTGTAAGTCAGCCACAAGGATCCCTGGCCCTTGCTTTTTCCCCTGGGCAAACAGGCAAACAGGGAAGCATATTTTGTCTTGAAAACAGTTCAATGTTGTCACTTTGTTTCCAAACTAAACTATTATTGGACTGCCATACTTTGACAGAAGATTGAGTTTGTGAGCATTAGTTCCAATGCAGGGAAATGCCCTTTCTGAGTGAGTCAAATCAACTTCAGTTATCACAGAGCAGAACATAAACTGGGCACTCTTCATGGACAAGATAATAGATTTTCTTCATTGACAAGATAATAGGTTTTCTTCATTAAGCCAGTTTTAACCCTTTGTCTTCACCTCAGCTTGCACGTCTTCTGCACACATTCATACAGATATGAATCCTTGACTATAATAACAACCTGTCATGCCCTGAGAGGTTACCACTATACTTTATATTTACCTTTTTACTTTCATCCTCTTGGAAATTACCAGGAGTGAAAATACTTAACAGATGTCAAAGATGAAAAAAGTTTCTCAATTTGTTCTCCTGAAGTCATTTTGACATCTTCTACTTTGTGTTCATTCCGAATCTGCTTGGGGCAGTTAAGGGCAGTGGAGATGTATGGAAGGGTATTTTCATTTTCAAGCATGAAAAGACTGGTATTTTCTCTTCCATCATAGTTCCTAAATAGGTATCTTCCCCTACCCCCAGTAAATTCAATTACTTCCTCCCAACAATTAAAATGCTCTCAAAGATCAAGTCTGACTTACCCTGCATTTGTTTTTAAAAATTCTTTTATAGAATCATAGAATCATAGAATAGT
>NW_009910050.1:0-234 GCF_000696875.1 Nestor notabilis
TGCGCGTGCCACGTCCCTGCCTTCAGAGCAGCACCTTTCAGCACGGGCCATCTGTTATTTCGGCATGAGCGGCAGTAACCAGCCCCACATTCTTGTTTCCTAAACCCAGGGGATTTGGGATGAGGTCATAGAATCATAGAGTGGTCTGTGTTGGAAGGGACCTTAAAGCTCATTCAGCTCCAACCCCCTGCCCCGGGCAGGGACACCTTCCACTAGAGACGGCTGTCCCAAGCC
>NW_009910050.1:974-6742 GCF_000696875.1 Nestor notabilis
CAAGGGAGCAGCCCAGGGACACACAGGGCTGGGGGTATGGGCTTGGGTTAGTGCTTGCTCCTCAGCTGCCCCAGTGGCAGCAGTTTCAGTCCCTACTTTCCCCCAGCTCAGCAGAGTCCCGGGCCCGCAGCGCTCCCAAACACACCCTCATTTCAGTTCCTCCTCATCTAGCACAAAACACAGCTCTCCCCTCCGCTCCCACGGCGCCAGAACGTCTTGTTTGTGCTCCTGAAAGAGCCCATCTGCAACTGCCTCAGTGCTGAGACGATAACCAAACGTCCACCTCCCTTTTCCCCCCGTAGCGCAGGAGCGATGACACTGCACCCCACAGAGCAAGCCAACTCTTTGACTCGGCTGCCTTGCCTGGAAACAGCCCCTCCTGGGTTTAGGTAATATTTGATGTCTCTTCAGATGATTTGATCTCTTGTTCTCCAAAAAGCCCAATAAATCTTTGCATTTTTAGCCATAGCAACTGGAAGTGCAATTGCAGGGGCAAGTCAATCACAGTGTTCCAAAGGCAGCCTCTTCTCAGTTAGAAAGTAGTAACAAGTTGCTCACCACCACAGAACGAGTTCCACTACAGGAAAGTCCCCAACACAAACCTTGGTAGGTGGGTCTTGAGAAGTGAAACACTGAATTAGAAAAGGGTTATTGTGTGATTTGAGATTTGGTTTAAACGATAGACACAGAGCACAGAGAATTTTCCTTATTTAACCCCCCAGGGTGGAGCCTGCCACAGTTTGGGGTTTATAGACTCTTGCCACAGTTTTTTTAACATCATGAGTATTAACACTGAAGCACAGAAGGACACAAGGACACGGGCAGTGAGGTGGGAATCAACAGCAACAAACAGCATTGATCAGCACCGGTGAAGCAGCTGAACATAAGCCTCTCGAATGTACACACAAACCCAGCACCTCTTTCGGCAGAGTTCTGTTGTTATCTGGTTTGCACAACCCCAGGTGAAGCGCCACTCTTGTGACTGGTGTGCCTGGAATTGAATCCCTGACAGTGCTGGAATATTCAGGTCAATACATCAGGACACAGAGCTGTGACCTGCTGCTCTGCACATCCGCTCTCTGCTTCCCACTGCCCGCCCGTGCCAGGGATCTGTGCAGAGTGACAGCTCCAGCACCACGGTGAGACACAAACTCCAACCCCCCGTCCCTCCCAGGACACAACCAAGCAGAACAAAGCCCCCCAAAGCCAAAACAGAACTTCCCAGATCCCCCCAAATGTTTAACAGCAAAACTTCCGAGATCCCCCTCTATGGTTACTAACTTCTTTGGAATAAAAGGTCTCCACAAAGAGAGCCTATTTTTCCTTGCACCAAGGAAAAGTCTCTCCACAAAAGAGAGAATATTTTTCCTTGCACCAAGCCGCACAATTCCAGGTTCTGTACACTGAAAATGACATGATGATGTTTTCATGACATTGACCTACAGAGTAATGCAACTATTAAACAACCCTGTTCTGCAGGAGAACTAATCACAACAGTAGCTCTCAGACACACTGTGCATTGGTATCATTTAGAAACTTTCTCTGTTGACCAACCCCACATTTCCACCATATGCAGGGAAAAGCAGCACTGCTGTGCACTGCAAAACCATCCCCTCCCTTCGGGGGGGTGCCTGTGCCCAGGCCTGGCCACCCCGTTCTGTCGTACAGCTCTGTCCCTGTGCAGCACCACGATCCAGAGCAGCATTTGGTACTCGGGCACACTCAGCTTCTTATTGTCTACTTCTTTCCAGTGTTCGAACATCAAAAGTCCATCCCAGAGCTTGTTTCCCACATTAAGCACCGCATGAAGAGATAAGCCAAGAGTTTCTCCCCCAAGAGAGACCTTCATTTGCCTGAGCAGTGCCCGTCACAGGCACGCACGCCGCTGCCGCAGCTTGGGGCCCTCCGGACAGGATCCTCACCCTCTGTGGCCAGGCCTGCCCCGGCTTCCCCCTGCCACAGGGAGCAGGAGGCTCCATGTCACATGAAGCAACCCTGGGGAATTCCTCACTTGGGCTCTGTCACATTCAATTCCCTGCTGGGAAGTTGCTCTGAATTACAAATCACTCTTTTTCACTCCCTACCAGCTCCCTGGTTCACAGGATCCCTGCAGTCCCTTGTCAGCTGAGGCACTCGGAGGCTGTTCTGGACCCATTTCCTTCAGAAGCAGGATTGCTTTTTTATATTCAAAGAGAAATCTTACTCAATATACATAAACAACAGCAAAGCCAAAGGAGCAGCTCCCAAAGGCTCCAGGAGCTTGCCAACTCCCTACCTATTTCCGTAACCCACAAGGAATGCTCTGTTTATAGACAATTCCCCTCACTCTTCTCCTTTTGCATTGTCTGTTGCTTCTGCAGGACATTTAGAGTTCCGTTTGCTTTCTCCGTGGGTAGAATGAGCCTCCACAAAAGGCTGATACAAATAACTTGTCACAAACCTCTGCCTCTACTGGTTAAGTTGCTGCGTGGTTGGAACAGGCTGGAGCATTGCAGCCTTTCGGGCATGATAAAACTACAAATGCTTAAGCTCTGAATCAGAGTTACCCAGGCCCCTGGGCTTGGTAGATTCCTGAGCCTATTATGCTCAGCTCTCTCTTGGAGCCCTGTGATAAGAAGCATTCCCCCTTTTTTTCCCCCTTTTTTCTTCTCTCTCTTCCCATGATCAGCACTTGATGCTTCTTTCTTTGTCCCTGGTGCTGTCTATTATTAACCCAGAGGCTCCTAACTGAATCATTAACTATTTCACTCACTTCTCTTCCACGGCTCAATGTAAGAGTTTGCTCTGATAAGGAAGACTAACTCCAGCCAGGAGCTGACAGGAACATTCTCCTTTCTTCTTAATATTAAAGGAAAAAGCCAACACTTAGCACAGGGGGGAACAAGAAACAAACCAAAGCTCCTCTCGACACCAGGTAACTCGAACATTCAACGCTCCCAGGTTGCAGGAAAAAGAATGTGGAAATCTGTACAACACCAGGGCAGACCCGAGCACTGGGGCTCAGGGAGCCGCTCTGCTTTCCCTCCAGTGTCCCTGCCTGTCCTAGGCAGAGCGGGTCACCCCGATGCTGCCCTTACTGTCTGCTCGTTACCAGAGGCATGTCCCAAATGTGAAATATTATCACTCCCCACACAGCAATACACATGTTGTCTCTCAGTAGAGAAGACAGTGGCAGATGGGTTTACAAGTCCCCCTTCCTGAACCCAGGGCATTCTTGTTCTGGCTTAGCAAAGCAGTAAACTCAGGTGATTTTGCTATTTCTGCTCTGTTACAATGGGTGCTTAGGGCTGTCCTCACTGTCTTCATTTAAACTCCTCTTAAACATAGCAGCTCTACCAAACCTTGTCTTACAACACCCAGACAACGTTAACTCATGAATGAGAGGGTGCTGCTGCTCACTTTGGGCTGCCAGGCAGGGAGGGGAGAGCCATGGACCGGCCACGCAGCGTGACAGACCCCTCTGCAAAGAGAACACCCACCAGCAGGGCGCAAAGCACGTGTGAAACAGCTCCTTACCTGGTAGATCATGACTTTGAAGTTCCTGCGTTTCAGGAGCTCTGCTTCGTTGGCCTCCAGCTTCTTTATCTGCCCCGCTTGTTTCTCCAGGTTCTGCCGAACCGTCTTCACGTTCACGCTCACCTTGCGCACCTTTTCCAGCATCTTGTTCACGGTGTTGCTGGTGGTGGTGTGAGCCTTTGCCAGCTTGGTTAGCTCTCCCTGGATGCTGGTCACGGCGCTATCCATGTCTTGCTGCCTCTCCTCCAGCTGCGTTTGGGTCAGCTGGATCTGATCCACCGCTCCGATGATCTTGTCCAGAAGGGTCAGCACCATCACGCCGTTGATCTGGTCTGGTTTGATGGGTTCTTCGGGCACCGGCTCCTCCGAGGCCTCGGAAACAGTTGGTGGTTCGATGATTTGCAGGGTAGTCTCCTCCATGATGGCTCGGGAACGCTGGCGAGCAGAGCCCGGGAAGCTCTCACTGCGGGGACAGAGAGGAGGGAAGGCTAAACCCGAGCCTCAGCTAAAGCCTGCGCTGGGAGCCGCGCCAGGAACGGGGACGCAGCGTGGGGATGTCTGTGCTGCACTGCAAATGGCACAGCCCCACAGAGCCCTCCAGCCAAACTGCCCTGCTGAAGTTTCCAGCCTTGCAGGTCATTGGCTGACTCCACCTCAGCAAAGGACCCGTTGCCAAATGCCTCTGACCCACCCTTTCTGAAATGACTAAAATAGTTGGAGGGGAGGCGATGGCTCTGCGCGCAAACACAGGCACAGCTCAGCCAGGAATGCAAAGCTCTGAAACTACAGCCACCTCCTCTGCACCACGAGTCTAAAGCTGCTAAAAGGAACGAGAGGAAAAACAAAAAGCCTCGAGTGAATGCTCAGGAAGCTGCTGGAAAGAAGCTGTCCCCATCTGGGCACAGCTGTGAGCAGCAAAGGAAGGCTGCTTCAAACAGCTGCACACGCTCAAGTTCAGCTGGAAAATCCACATCTTTTGCCAGTACTCAGGGGCTGGGTTTGTTTTCCAGGACTACAAGAGTCTCATTTCAATACTTTAAAGAAATGCTCCCACTTGGATTCAGTAGTTACAGCACATTAATGTCAGAAAAATGCAGGCTCCCATGTGTGTGACCGTCCACATGGCACAAACCTCTACGTGGGTTTAACACAGAGAGAAGGAGAATTCACTCCTGAAGGGAAGCCCCTGGGCACTCCCACCTCAGCACAGCTCCCTCAGCTCTGCCCTCCTCCAGCCACTGAGCAATCTAGGCTAGACTTTGGAAAGCAGGACGTGCTTCTGCACAAGCCATGCTACAATGTAGGCAATACCCAAATACTGCGTTAACTAAGGCTTTATTGGTTAAAAAAGCTGTTTCAGAGCTTACTAGCATAGGTATTGCTTTGGAAACCACGGGGAAGAAAATAATCCTTATTGTGCTAACTTTAAAACTCAGAATCAGCACGAAGCGATTCAGAACCTTGTGTAGTGTTGGCAGCTGGCATCTCGTGGACCCATCATCACCTTCCTGCCTCAGAACACACTGGGGAGGTGCCGCTGGGGGCTGCCTATGGCAACCCCACAGGACCAAGGAGAACTCAGATCCTGAGAGGGGCCCTGGTGAGAGCCTCTTCACCAGCTCAGTCAAAGGAAACCAAACCCCCCGGGACAGACCCACTGCAGGGACAGAATCCCCCCAGGGGCTATGGGCAGACTGGGAAGGCAGCACCTTCCCTCTCCCCCTGTGGCCCCATAACGTGCCTGGGACAGCAGAGGAACGCTTCATCCCAGGCACAGGCTGGGAGGCCCCCAGGACACAAGCGCATGTACAGGGACATTGTTCAGTGCTAAATGCTCCCACAGTCAGCGCTTTCCCCTGTGCTCTCCCCCTGTGACAGCTTCCCTGTGCTGCTGTGCCTGCGCTGCAGCACTGGCTCTGCCGGCGCTGCCTCAAAAACCCCGGCGCCCCCGCCACCCCAGCCACAACAGCAGGTAGGACAAACAGGTTGTTTTTCTACACCCTGTTTTTTCCCGGAGGGACCCTTCGTTTTTCCTGAGTGTTTATTTCCAGGGTTTGCTGCTGATGAGTCAGTGCCATGGAAAAACCCTCCCTCCAGTGGGACAGCGCTGGGGCTCCGCAGTTCTCACCGGGAATATCTGCCTCGGAGGGGACTTGCTGGGAATTCCTGTGTTCAGGGCAGTGCTCTGTCTAGTTCCACGCGGGAATTCGGTGCAGTCGCTGCCGCCTCACCTGGGAAGAGTTTTAATTGAC
>NW_009910051.1:0-8704 GCF_000696875.1 Nestor notabilis
CGCATCCCCCCCCTTTTGACCCAAAGTTTAGGGGAGAAGTTGCCGTATTCTGTGTTAAACCCATACCCGCAGCAGGGTTTCACTGTCTCTTCTATATCCCAGCTTCCCAACGTGGTTTTTCATTAGCTGGTGTCCTCAGTTTGACTTTAATGCCATGGGGGACAATACGTCGAGGGGGGATGAGTGATGGGAAGGTGGTCTTTGTAATGCCTTAAAGATGGGTGTTGATGTGGGAGCAGGCTCGGTGCCCAAGGGAGGGAGCACAACGGGCGCTGGTTTAGGGAAGGCAAGCTGGAGCGTTGGCTGAGAGCTCGGCTTGGAAAGTGGAGGAATTCGGAGGAGGAAATGCATAAGTTAATGTTTCATTGGAAATAGCCCACCCTGCTCACCAGTCATGGGCTGAGGGTGACTGGAAAGGTAATTTTCTTCTTTAAGCCAATTTTGTTTGAGAAGGCAAACAGAAGCTATTTATACATCAAATGAGAATGCTGCTAACTGTTTAAACACAAGCAGTATCGACTCTTTGCTCTAAATATAGCAGATACAACCGCTCACTTTGTGCCTATTGTCAGGAATAGATCCCAGCTCGGGCACTGATGCTGGAACGTGTGAAGAAGGAGCCCAGGTCCCTGTGGGGAGGCTGATGGTATTTATGGCCCTTCCCTGAGTCAAGCAGGAGGTGCAGGATGCAGCATCCTTCGCGTGGGGCTGAGCCGAGAGGTTTGTTTCTGTCACTCTTTATGGGCTGTTTCTAAAGCAAGACTTGATTCAGGCTCCGTGGGGGACACTTCCCTCTGTACTGTGCTGGGTTTAATTCTCCCCTTGACTTGATGGAGAAGGTGGCTAATTGCTGGTGCCTGCCTCTGAGGGGTGAGTCAGGCAGTGGTTAGAGCAGGTGGCAACGTGCAGATACCATTCAGCTGTACCTCAAGCACAGTCAATCAGTGTTTCTTCGTGCCACTCAGTTCTCATTGTGGGGTTTGTGTTCCCCCAGCAGCTGGAACACAGTTTTATCTACTTGGTGTTCCTTCCGCTCACCTCTTCCTAGTGGGAACAGCTCTTCCAGCTCTCTCAGGTGACCTCTCTTTGTCCTCAGGGCTTGTCACGTCTTGTGGCAAGTCCAGGGGAGAGTGCAGATGTTTTGTGGCAGGGTTGTGGTTCAACAGGCTCCTCCAGCGCTGAAGATGCTGGTGAATGGGTTGGATGAGACTTTGTGGGCACTGTTTGAGTGTCAGCCTGCACAAGGGCCGCAGTAGAGATGTTGTATGTACTATGGCAGTGTGTCCATATCCCTGGTGAGGACGGTGGGGCGAAGTGAGACCCTGCTGACAGGTCTAGCGGGGAAGAGAAGACATGATTTTAGGTGTGCAGACAAGCACTGACCCCCTGTGAGGAGCTGTGCTGGTGTGCCCTAATCTTCATCTGCCCTTGTGGAGCTCCAAGCTGTGAGGCCCTTGTCCCCATGGGATGACTATCTGATGGTCTGGGTCACATCCTTGTAATGCTGGTCCTAACAGATCCCACCAACAACATGGTCTTCCTCATCCACATCACTTTGCAGTCCCGTCAGGCCTCCACCTCCGGTGGAAGGGCTGGATCTGACCATGTGGAGCTGGTGGTGATCTGCAGGTCTCCCTAATTTTCAGTCTGGATTTTATCACCCACTGTCAGTTCCTCGGCAGAAGGGTTTGAATGAGCAGCCTATGAAAGCTCCTAGTGAGGCAGCTAAAACACAATCAAAGACGCTTTGTGTTGAATGAGAAGAATGATTTCCCCCTGGATTTGGTAATAAACCTGAAGAGCAAATCATCGACCTGTTGCTCTCATTTGGTGGCGGCTCTTTGTGTAATTCACTCCCTGGACAGCCAGTTTCTAAGTGTGCAAGTATCTCCAAACCATCTTACCTTCCACATCTTGAAGCCATCAGGTGCACTCGTTGCTCATCCAAACATTTGGTTAACCCATTATCCTAAGCACCAGCTGAGCAAATAACCTCTATCTGGAGCCTCTTTTGTTGGTGCCTGTTTCCTTTACGGTACCAATGTTTATTCTTCTTTTTCTGTCATTTCTGTACAAATGGTGCCTCTTGTCTGCATCCAGAGGTAACTTGTGAGGGATTTACCACCAGATACTTCATTCAGTGCCAGGTGACTCGGTGCATTTCACCTTTTCCTTACAATGACTTGATGTTTTTATATTGATGGGCTGGCATTTCACTGGGTTCTGTTTCTCGTTGCTGGACCATCTGGAGTTTGTTGTGCTGTTGCCACCAGCTCCGTTATCATTTTTAATATGTGGCTATCACCAGGTTGAACTTTATCTCTTCCTCCTGCTCCTGCACCGCCTGAGTTTTCTATTTAAGCCTTGCTAAGCTGCTGTGGTGGGATAAGCCTGTATTGCTCAGCTGGGAGGTGGGGTCAGGGTTGTGGCCACCTGCAGTGGGGTGATAGGAACGACAGGTTACAGCTCCAACAGCACAGAAATATTGGCCCTTTTCATTAGGTCATGGAAACTGCTCAGATTCCTGGCCAAGATTCCCCTCATTTTGACCAGATGAGAATTTGGTCTTGGGTTCTGCCCTGTCTTGAGTCCTGGCATCATTCAAGGACCATTTCAGGGCCCCGCTGTCCCAAGCTTTTCATGGGGTGCTGATGGGAATGGGGGTGGGGGGCATAAGCTGAGCTTTATCCTTCGGAGCAATGTTTTAACCAGAGAGACTTAGGCCATGGAGTTCTGGCTTCCCCGGACACTCAGCCCTGCTGTGCTCCCAGAGCTGCTGGTGCCCTGGGTACCGCTGGGGTTTAAGATCCAGCTGACGTTGAACAAACAGCACCAAAAGCATCCAAACCACCCCAGTGCCTCCTGGAGCTCACTGTGCTTTAGCAGAGCTGCTGGGCTAACTCTGCAGTGCCCCATCCTGGGACTGCCATGGAGGGAAGGACTGTAATCCCATGGCCAGGGAGATGCCATCCTCGAGGAGAGTGACATCCTCCAGCACACAGGACCTGGGACAAGCGGTTGGTGTTGGAGCTGCAGGGCATTGGCCTGGCTGTGAAGGTCAGTGCTTTGGTGCCCTGAGCCTCGGGGAGGAGAACGGGGATGATTCAAAGGCACAGGGAGTGGCCAGTGATCTGGTGATGGTCACTGATGCCACCACTGAGCAAACACGGGGGCTGGCCCAGGCTGTTTGCCATCCCCGGAGAGGCACATAAACCAGTGTGTGGGCAAGGGGAACACGCAGGGCTGCTTGCGCAAGGACAGCTACGCAGAAGCATGGATCCAGGAAAGCAGCTGGATCAGCCGCAGCCTGGCCCATATTCTCCCACCTCTGAAGCTCTCTGTGGGCAGCTCTGTGGGTCTTTGGAGCCACCAGTCCCTGCAGAGTCCCATCAGGTCATCCCAAGCCGGGCTCGAGCGCTCCCACCCAGTGTAAAGGGGTGAAAGTCGCTTTGGGGTGTCCCTGGGGAAACCTACCCCTGCAGAAGGAAGGGTAGAAAGAAGGATCCAGCCATTATTTGCAATGAATTAGCCACAAAACACATGAGGCAGCGGCGTTTGTGCTCAGTCATGGCCTTGAAGCATTGCTGCACAACCTGCACCAGTGCCCCTGGATGCACACCCTGCATGATGGAGTGGGACAGCACATACGTGTGCATCCCTGCGTGCATCCCTGCGTGCATCCCTGCGCTCCTGCATCTGTGGCTCCCACTGTTCAGAGGGCAGACTTATGAAGATGAATTCATCTGGCTTGTTGTAGCAGACTTGCTAATGGGGTCCCATTAAGGACTTTATTGAAATCCCTGCTCCTTTTCTCGGTGTTGTGCTTATTCTGCTAAAGTGGGTCAGGCTTTGTTTGTGTGTTTGTCAGGTTCCCTTCAAGTGTGGCAGGAAAAGCCATTACCTGATGTTGGAGCGTTGCAAAATGTTGCTCTTTGGTTACTTAAGGCAGGGGGGAGAGGAAACAATCTTTGGACTTTGTTTTGGCACCTCTGAAATGGCATCAGGTTAAGATTTTAGCAAGTGCCATTTCACTACAATTGGCCTAATTACTGCAAACAGCCACATTTTACAGGGGCTTTGCAAGATAAACCGGGTGTCCTTGAAGAATACAGTTTATGTGCCAGAGCAGTGGGTTTCTGGGGCAGCACTGACAGTGTAGGAGGCGAATCTCTCTTGCAAATCAAGGCACTGGGAGATGGGGAAGTCTCCATCCGGCTTCAGTGAGAAACCATTTAATCCTTCTCCTGCCTGGAGCATCCCGTCCCCCTCCTCGGCCACACCAGCAGCTCTCACCCATGGTTGAGGCTGGCAGCTCACAGGGTGGCTTGTCATGGTCACACGTCCCTGGCCCCAAGGAGCCCAGTTTGCCAAGGGTTTAATGTTTAGCCACTGATAAAGCGTATCAGAGAGGTTTTGCTGACCAGGTAGCGAAAGTTTCCCGGGAATTTTGCTGGCTCTTGTGGCACAAACAAGGCTGTGATGTGGTGCTGTGCCTGCTTCTGATAAAGTTCTCAATGGAAAACGGCCTGGGGTTTCCTAGAACAGGCTCCCCACATCCCAGCAGCTCCCACTCCTTTGCTCCCCTTGGGTATCAGCTGGTGATCTGGAGCTCAGCTGTATCCCAAGAGCTTTCTTGCCACTCTGTTTTATCCAAGGAGGAGTTGTTTCCCGGGCTGGGATTGGTTTGGGGTTTGGGCTGTCGGGGCTTGCTTCATTCAGACTCAAAATAAGGTTTTCAAACAATGTCAAGGGGGAAAAGAAAAACTCTCCTTGTTGTTGGGACTTGAGAAATGAGTGAAGTTGTCCTTTATGCTTTTACCCCATGGGCATTTCTCAACCAGAAGCCTGACTTTTTACCCTAGAGGAATGGTGCCTGAACCCAGCCCAGGCTCAGTGCCTGGCTCAGTGACCATCAGGTGCCCATGGCTCGATCCAGCCTGGAGCCAGCTTTTACCCGTTCTACCTTGTAGATAAAGCTGAGCCCAGCCTGGCTTCTCCTGCAACAACTTACAGACTAAGTTGTTTCAGAGCATGACATGAAACAACTTAGTCCGTGACAGCATCTTCTAACCCCTGCGTGGCTCAGCCCATTTCATCATTAATCTGAAAGCAAACAAACGTCACTAGAGAAGGGCATTTGGCTTTCAGATAAACACTTGCCCGTCCTTGCTCTTACTCCCACACAAAACCAGCCCTTTTGGCACTGTAGGAGGCTCTTCGGATGCTCTCGCTGCATATTGCTCTTGCTCCATGGCCATGCTGGCAAAGCTGGGTACCACATTTCTCCTTCCCGGGAATTAACACCAGGAGCTGGCTGCCGGCTGGCCCATTCCAGCATCTCTCAGCAACTGCAGAGCTAATTGCCATAAGTCTAATTGTTCCTGCTGGATAATGAGCAGTTTGCATCATCATCCCCAGCTGCAGAGAGCATCATCTGAGTTGCTATTTCAGGGGTGGAAAGCGGCTCCTCTGAGCTGGGAAAGGCTGGTCCAGGCTGGATGTGGACACCTGAAGCTGACAGCAGCACCGGTTTGCAATGTGCTTTTGGATAAGGTGTGAGCCAGGGACTATTCCCAAGAGGCAGCCTGGACATGAGGGTGTGCAAACCTCATCAGTGTGTTGATGAAACAGAGCCAAACACAGGGCGGACCTGCTCCACGCTGGTGAGACACGTGGCTGGGGCTGGGGCCGCAGCAAACATCACCTTGAGCAATGGGGAGGATGAACCACACTCATGGCAGAACCTCCTGACAGGGCATTGATTTCTCCTCCACCAACAAGCTCTCTGCAAGACCCAGGAACTGCCACCTCCTGAGCAGGGCTGACCATGGCCAAAGCTGCTCTGATGCATGAGGCGTGCTTGGAGAGCGTTAGAGCGAGCTGGAAGCACAGTGCTTCGCTCCCTGCTCCCCATCACATCCCTGCTGGTGATTGCTCCGTGACGCAGGATATGTTGAGTAGCAGCTGCAGCATCCCCACTCTGCTCATAGAATGATTTGGGTTGGAAAGGACCTTAAAGCTCATCCAGCTCCAACCCCCTGCCACGGGCAGGGACACCTTCCACTAGAGCAGGTTGCTCCAAGCCCCTGTGTCCAACCTGGCCTTGAACACTGCCAGGGATGGGGCAGCCACAGCTTCTCTGGGCACCCTGTGCCAGCGCCTCAGCACCCTCACAGGGAAGAGCTTCTTCCTTATATGCAACCTAAATCTCCCCTGATGCTCACAAACATGCAGTTTTGGGGGCAACATCAGCAGAAGCTGTCTATCCCATCCCATCCCATTCCACAGCTCCCAGCCCAGCCTTGGTCTCCGCACCTCACTTGCTTTTCACTTACCCTCCACAAGCCATAAGGTTGCAGCCAACTGTCAAGTGCAAACCCTGTCCTCAGAGCAGCACAACTCTAACCCTCTGGGCTCTTTGGGCTTGCAGAAGCTTTTAAACACCGTTTCCCCCTCTCCTGCTCCAGAGGTTGGAGCCACAGCCATCAGTGAGGACACAATGCTGCGCATTAGGGTCTATGTCCTGTGACTGCAGCCAAGCTGCCTCCACCATCCCTGCCTTGGGTGCTGGAAGGGGTTTGAGGGCATCAGTGTGGCATAAAGATATAAGGCAAGAGGTTTTGCTGCCAGGTTTTCACTTGTGCCCCTAATGTGGTGTGCAAACCCCTGAATGTGGGTTTGCAAAGGATGCTGCTGAGCATGCCTTGGGGAAAAGGTGCTTTGGGCTCGAGATGAGAGTCCTGTGAGCTGGCTAGGAAAGCAGAGAGAGGGAAAAACGTGTGAGGGCAAGAAAGGGGAAGAGATAAGTGATGAATCCGGGCTGGAAGCACAAAGCCGCCCGCCCCCCTGGCGCCATGGGGCTGCGGGGTGGCCGGATCCATGCCCTGACAGCCTTGGATGGAGCCGACCGTTTGGCAAAGCCTGTGTGCTGCCAGGGCTCAAGGAGAGCCATGCAGGAGCCCTGTGCCAAAGCCTCTGCTGCAGAGGGCAGGGAGGAGGCAGCCTGGTCCAGGGCTCCGGCTCCCAAGGACTATGAGGGGATGGAGTGATGGGGATGGTTGTCCCCAGCCCCATGCAATCTGCACCCTACTCTCTTCCCTCTTCCCCAGTTTTGCCGTTGTGGGGCATAGGATTTGGCATGTGCCATGTTTGAGGTGAGGAGGATGCTGATTTAAGTCCATGAGCTTGTTCTATGACTGTGTGTTATACCTTGGGAACAGCAATGTGCTGCCTTTTGTATCAGCTTGAGCTTTTGGGGCTGGGGTAGGTTTCTGTCCAGAGGGGATTTTGGTGGCTGAGAGGGAAAGGACCATCCTCAGGCACCAGCTGGGCCCTCGTGGCCGATTCTGCACGTTGTCTCCTAATTGCAGTTCTTCATGTTCTCTCAAAGCCAAAGATGTAATTAGCTAGAGGATGGGAAGCACGGGGAGCCAGGAGCAGCCTCCGGAGCTGGATCCCTTCTCCCTCCAACCTATCATTCCTACTGTCACTGTCATCCCTCCCTTGGTGTGCTGCATCCACTTGGGCATCCCAGGAGGAAAACCAGGCACTGGCAGCAGCTCCTCTCTCCCATCCAACCACCCTGCAAGCACACAAAACCTCTTCTTTCCTGCCAGTTCTCTATTTGCAGCCACTGTATATACAGTATAATCCACCCACAGGGTATCCAGGCTGTACTTGGCCAAGAAGGACAGAACATCCTTGTGATTCGAAAGGTCAGAATGAATGTCAATACCCTGTCGGCTTGAGGCAGTAAGAATGCCAAAGCTGCCTTGAGGACACAGGGTGCTTGGAGGAACAGCCTTGGCTGTCGGGTATGCTGCTCCCTGCACAACAGGCATGGTGTCCCCAAAATCCTCTGCTTCCTATCCCTGCTAATAATAATATCATAGTGTGCAAACAGCTTTGCCTGCTGCAGCCCCTCTTCACTCCTGCATAGAGAGGGGATAAGCAGGTCATGATGCCCCTCCACAACACCCTCCCAACCTCCACCCGTTGCTGGCTCCCTGGGGCTCTGGTGCAGGATTTTCCTCCCTCCACGGAGGCTGGTCTGGATCCATGAGCAGAACACATCCATTTGCTCTGGGACCTGGAGGGCAGTGAGTCCCTCAGAGCCCTGGGGGGCCAGGCTGGAGCAGGACCAGCATCCACCCTGGTCAGACCCCCTTTTCCTCCTGGATGGAGGGAAACTGCTGTCACTTCAAGCTGGGCTGGAGGAAACGGTTTGGGCAGAGAGCTGGGATTGATTTCCAAGTGTCCCTTGAGCTCCCAGCCCTGTGCCTAATGATTTTCTCTGTTAAGATCCCCTGCTAAGCAGGCAGCAGCGCTTGCAGGCAGTGAGCACGGGGACAGGGGGATAGCTCAAAGCCTGCTGTGGTAATGGCAGGGCCATGCTGCTGTGCTGGACGTATGGACCCTTCGTATTCCCCCCCAATTCAAGCCAGGGGCTTGGGGGTTGCCCAAGAGGGGCAAGAGGGCTGCCTTGAAGCACTAGCCCCTCTGATGGCCCTATCTAATGAGAACAAAGCCTTATTGGTGCTTGGGGGATTTGGAGGTGAATTAGGAAATCCCTTGGTGGTGGCAGCGCAGATCCCGGGAGCTGATGACATGTTGCAGCAGGGCTTTGGAGGCTTCAGAGCCACGCTGGGTGCAGGGGGTCCATGGTGTGGTCGCATCATTCCCATACATCTTCCCTTCCATCTCC
>NW_009910051.1:8899-11488 GCF_000696875.1 Nestor notabilis
AGGGGGGTTTGGGGAGGTCCCTGGCTCTCCTCAGCCGGGCAGGAACGTCATTCCCTGCGTGTTCCGAGGCCGGTGGGAGCTGGCAGTGCTGCCCAGCCTGGCAGGGCTCGCACGGCCCCGACCTTTCCGGCTTTGAAAACAGGACGGGAACAAGACGCACTTTTGTTTCCAGCTCGGGAGCTGGAGCGGGACCTTCGGGCTGTTCCTGTGCTGTTCTGGCATCCCGGCTGCTGCGCCCCAGCACCACGGGCAGCCTTGCTGCACCCTTGCACTTGTTCCTATTTCGTCCTTCGGTGGCAGAGCCCAAAGCTCTCCCCATCCTCTCCATTAACCCAGGGCCACCGGCAGGGACAAGCAGCTCTAGTGAGGGACCAGCTTTCGTATGGACACCCCACCGGCTCTCGCTGCAGCTCATGTGGCTGGTGAGCCCTGGAGGGGTCAGGGAGTTTGTGCCACTGCTCCATGCAAAACGTGACCGTTGCCCTCGGTGGCACAGGGCACTGAACTAGAAAACCAGCATACCAGGAATGTGGGTGCCCCCAGCTTGTCTCACCCCTAAACCCCAGCTTGTGGCCACCAAGCAGCTCCCGGACCGTGCTGTGGGGCACAGCCAGGAACAGGGAGCAGATGTGGCTTGCAGCAAAGCCATGCTTATATCCATAACATGGGGTTGAGCCTCACATTGAGCCATGAAGAGAGTTGGCTGGTCCTTACCCAGGGGACCTTCAAGATACAGAAATTAGGGGCAACATGACCCTGCACCACCCAAAATTAAGAAGATGCCCCTGGGAAGCCCATCCTTGCACTGTTTTGCTGCTTGGCCTATCAGCCGTGGTGCAGGCAGCAGAGGATGACGAAGGTATGTTCCCTCTGGTGTGGGAAGAGCTATTTCTAGAAGCAAATAAGCAAATCACTGCACCCCTCTGATAGCCGATGGGGACCTGGCACCGCGCTGTCACCCACTGCCTGCCCCGCAGCAGCCCCAAGGGCAAAACCTCAGTGTCTCCTGGCTTTCCGGCTCCTTATCAACCTCCCACACACACGAGTGGAGAAATAATCAGCTGGGTTCCTGTAGATGAGATTGCAGAGCCAGGCAGTGATGAGAAATGACACAGGCCCTGCCACGTCGGTGCTCGCAGCAATCACCGCTGGCACGGATGCTCCTTCAGCACCTCCCGGCAAATCCCTGGGAGCCACCAGCGCTGCCCCTCTCGTGTGCCAAGAGCCTGTTTAATCCTGTTGAGTGACAAATCCAGCCACCCTCTGCTCAGGCTTTCTGCAGCAGCCGTCACAGCAAGGAAACAGGATTTGCTATAAGAGCGAATCAAGCTTCCCGGGTAATCTCAGCAGTTCACTAGGAAATGTAAAGCCTGTTCTGCACTGCCACAGAAAGCTGCTGTGAGGCTGTTTGTGTGTGTTTGGTCTCAAATCTCCCCAAATCCTTCTGCTGGCAGAGCTAAGCCAAGGCTGGGTGAGGACAGGTCCCCACAGGCCAGGAGTCACTATGGGGTGGGAACAGGGGCGTTTGTAAACGTGGGGCTGGAGAAGCGGGGACTCCCTGGGACAGCTCCATCCCTGTTCCCCTTGGCCACAGCCCCTCCACAATGCAGTAACACCCAGCATCACCTTCCAGTGCTGCTTATTCCTACCCCATGCCCCCATTGCCCTCATCAGTCCCTTTCCCTTGTGCTGGCACAAGGATTCACACAGGAGCCGGGTCAGGGAGTGCATCCAGCTGGAAGCATCAGCCCTGCCAAAGGTTTGTGCCCTGGGTTGTCCCTGCACAGGTCCAGCTGGGTTGGTGCCGCAGTGCCAGCATCCCCTGCTCCCCAGCTCCCGTTTGTGCCCACAGGGAATATCATCCATGTGAAACACGTGATCTTTGTTTTTGCTGCCTCAGGACTGAACCGTTGCCCTCCCAAGGGATGGGTCCCTGAGGGCAGGCAGGGACTTTAACATGCTGTGGTTTATGATAGAGGTGGAGCAGGACAGAGCCAGCATCAAAGGAACCCCAACATCAGGGCTGTCCTGGCATGACCTTTACCTGGCCATGCAGCACAAAGCCCTAGGGACTTGCAAGTGTGACCGAGGACAGTGGTGGCATCCACAGGACGGGTGACAGGGTGCATGTGTTGGAAAAAAACAGATGGGAGGTGTTAAAATGCACATTTTTCCTCTAGTTCAGGTGTTTGCTCTTCTGCCCCTGTCCAGGAGGGACACGAGGAGGCCCAAAGGCAGTAAGAATCAGGGCGAGTGGCAGCAAATATGGTGTTGGACTCGGGGAAATGAGCTCAGCAATAAAGCAGAGCAGAGGGGCTGTGGAAATAAGGGGCTGTGGAGTAACCAGGGCCTGAGGAGCAAGAAGGAGAGAGGGCAGAGCAGGTCCTGCGAGCTGACCCTGAACCCCAACTGCTTCCCTTCACTGATGCTGCTGCTCCATTCCCATCTTATCAGTGCAAGGCTCTTTGGCCAGACCAAACACCCCATGCAGATGGGGCAGCACAGGGACCCAGACGATGAAATAAAAGCATTGTGTCTTCTGCAGGGTGTTGAAATCCAACCCTGGGTGCCCCCAGGCAGCTCTTTCCC
>NW_009910051.1:11512-22957 GCF_000696875.1 Nestor notabilis
CTCAGCTCTGTTTACTGACCATGGATTTGTTCCCCTCCAGCTGGTGCTTTGTTTCCACTGCAAAGCGATGCAGAACCACCTTGGCTGAGAGCAGGTGAAAGCCCAGTGCTGGTGCCTGCACCAGTTCACACCAGTAAGGAACTGGGCATCCTGCTGGCAGGTGGGATGGGACACAAAGGGACACGGGGAGGTCCTTACAGTGGGATGGGGTGTGCAGGGTTGGGGGATGCCATGAGCTGGGGGACACATGCTGGGTGTGGGGGGGTCACACCAAAGCCAGGACTGGAGACCACCATCCTCTGAGGACTTCAGGAGGGACTGGAGGCCATCAGGATGGGGCTGTCCCTGTTCTGAACCCAGGAAAAAAAAACCTTTGCCTGGGTATAGAAATGCACAGACAGCTGGGGACAGTGGCTAGCCTCCCAGACAAAGAGCTTTCAGTGATGAAATGCCTCTTGAGCAGCTCCATCCCAGTGAGGCCAGACACGCAGCCAGCCTGCGCCCAGGTCATGCTCTTCCTGCTGGCTTTCTACCACCCGGTGAGTTACTGCAGGAGGAAAAACATGATTTAGCCTTAATTTATCCTTGCTGCAAAGAGGTGGTGTCTCTCCCCATAGCCCCAAGCCCATGTGGATCCATGGTGGTGGGATCCGTGTCTCCACGCATCCCTTGCTGCCTTGCTCCTGCGAGGTCCTTGCTGCTGTGTGTGAACCCACGAGGCCCTCCTGCACGGTGAAAACAACTTCCAACACAATTCCCACTCACTGGAGCCTTTCAGGGACTTGGCAGACCCTGGAGCATCCCCATTTTGGGTCCTTTCCACGCTGACCCGAGGCAGAGGGAAGGCAAAGGGCTCCAGCACACACGGGCTGTGCCAGCCCCATTGCAGTCAGTGGTGCTGGGAAACACCCGGTGAGCCACAGGATTGTACTCACAGGACTATTTACCTAATTGTTGTTGCTGATAACAGCCTTTTACAGCTCTTACCTGGGCTCCCCGGGAGAGATGAATCAGTTCAGAGCCCTAAGGAGAGGGAAGGGAGGTGCATAGAGCTAAAAGTGAGTTTGGGGAGAGCCAGAGCCAATCCTTTCTGCTTCCCAGTGGGTATCGAGGCAGGAATCACACCCTGGGAGAGCCCATTTACCTGCCTCTTACCCCCCACTAATACTTTCTGAGTCCAAAGCTCATTTTCACCCAAATTACACGCAGAGGCAGAAGTCAAAAGGCTATTTCTATGCATGTCAAGAGAATTGCTGATGGAGAAACAGCTCCTGCTGAGAAAAACACTGCAGCGTGAGCCCAACCTTTTACTAGACACCAGAGCAGCTAAACTTCATGGGGAATCTGGCTTCCTTGGGCTGCCTGCTCATGACATTGCTGGGTTTGTTTTGTTTGGGGTTTGAGATACTGGTCAGACAACACAATGCGTTGGAAGCGTGGAATTAAAAGGATGATTCCCAAGCCACAGGGTGCTCCGGTTGGGAAACGTGAGCGGTTTACAGTTGGCCCTGGCGCGGCGCAGGCTGTTTGGAGAACATGGGGTTCCTGTGATTAGCCTGCTCATATGACTCAATATATAACCACCAGTTACACACTAGATTTAATCTTGGGTCAAAAGTCATGGATAATTCAAACCACGCAGAAAATGTGGATCTCATGCTTGTTGGAGCTGTTTTTTCCCTGCTATTCCTTGTTGGCGCCCAAACAACCTCTGCAAAGCAAATGCACCCTGGCCCAGGGCAAGAGTGGGTCGGTGTTACCTGTGCTCCTACTCCAGGAGCTGCCTGCTCTGCCTGCATCCCGCATCCTGAGTCTTGTTTCACCACAGGCACTTGCACAGGGCAGGAAAAAGGATTATTCACGCCCTAAACCTCCCGTTGGAAGCATTGCATCACTCTTCAGCACTGTTAGTTCGCTGTTCATGCAGGTGACTGCAGTGAAGGAGCCCTCCTCACCCCACATTAGCAGGGGTGAGGATGCTGCTTGCTTTGTCCCTGCAGCACATTGGGTACCTGGCACAGTGTATTCTGTATTTCACTTGGTTCCTCTTGGGTGCTGCCCCTGTTTCTTGTCTTGGGCTGTTTCTTTCCCTTCCAAGTCATGGAGCTACTCTGGTATCAAAAAGATGCCAGTGGGGATGTTCAGGGATGTCCTACCTGGTTAGGTTAATTGAGCAAAGGATTTCAAAGCAGAAACATTGATCTTGTGCTCTGCAGTTTCAGCATGGGATGGGAGAAGCATTTATGGCTCTGTGCACCCACAAGCACATCATTGCCTCAGAGAGAGGCAGCATCCATGATTTCTTGTGAGCTGCTTCTCTGATGAAGGCTTCACCTTCAGAATACTGCCTTGCAAGGATGGTTATTTGTAGGGAACGATCGTCCCATCTGCCGGTGTCAGCAGACGTCACTGCCTGGCTGTTGCATGGGGACAAGGGCCTGTCATGGACCGTGGCTGAGCTCATCCATCACTGCACCTCCTCTGTGCCTCGGTCTCCTCTTAGGTCATTAGGAAGGATGAGTGATCTCTCCCTTTCCTTGCAAAGCCCTTTGCTGTGCAGTGACAGAGAGAAGGATGCAAATAGCCCCTGTGAGCATGAGAAAGGTTTTCCCCGTGGGACATGAAGCAGCATCGTGTCCATTTCGCAATCAGAAAGGGCAGAGAAACAACCGTCTCACCCATAGCTGGGCATGATGATGCTAAACCCCATCTCCAGGCAGAACTTCCCAGTCCCTGGCTGCTCCTGCCCTCACCATAGAACCAGTGACTCCATCGCAGTGGTGCTGGCACAGCCAGAGGGTTTTGGTAGCAAACCGGAGATCTGAGCCTGTGCTAGAGCCAGACAGAGCCTGCGAGAGCTGATTCCTCTTCCCAGCCCCCTACAACTGCACAGGGAAGAGGTAAAGCCCTTTGGGACAAGGAAGAGAAAGCACTGGAACATCAGGCATATGTAGCTGAGTAATAATACTAATGCAAGCACTTAGCACATAGGCAGGAGTTTGCAGAGCAGAGTGCTTTACAAACATTAATTAGTGCTGGTAGGCAGTTCAGAGATATGGTTCCTATTTTGCCAACGACGAAGAGCAGAGAATCAACCATCTGCTTAAATCCTCTTTAATTTAACCTTGGGACATCCATAGGAAAACCCTGAGCCCATTTTCAGCATTGGATGAAGCCACCCGAGCACACACGGACCCTTCAGACCCTCTCGGAGCGTGGCATACACCAAGCATCCCGGGAGAGGGATATTATGAAGGGTGTTGGTGGCTTGGATTGTGCTGGAGTGTGGAGCTGGAAAACACAGGGCATCTGTTTTCCATATAAATAAACACAAGTGGTGTAGCCAGAGTGCTGGTGGCTTCCCTAAAGACAGCTTGTTGTTGCTGGAGCCTTTGGGCTTTGTTTGGGCTCCTCTCACCTTTTGCTGGTTTCTGCTTGATTTGGGGCAGGTTTAGGACCTCTCAGGACACCCAGTTCATTAGCAAAAGTTAAAGCAGCTGCCAAGAATGATTGGGATGAGGCAGGAGGGTTAAAGCTGTAGCCAGGGCTCAGTCTTGTGGGGAGGTTGTCCTGGTTTTAGGGATGTAGGTGATTGGCATTGCAGGTGTGGGACACAGGAACTGAAGATGTCTGTGACCAGGATAAACCAAAGTTCTTTAAGGTATTCAGTGCTTTTTTCTTTAAAGATACTTAATTTGTAATGCATAGCAAGCATCCCTGCACTGCATGCTGCAGTGGGGCTTTGTTAAGGATGGGGTCAGGGTTTGGGGCTCAACCAAGGGCCTGGAAACAAGTTGAACACCAGCATGAGCCAGGGCCCCAAACAGCCCTTTGGGAGATGCAGATATTGCAGGAGGGTGAGTAGCTGAGGGCAGCAGCCAGCTTGGATGGAAGCAAAGCTGCTATCACACCTTGAGACAGCAGCACAAGCAGTGTATGGGGCATGCAGCCATGTGTGTTTCCTGCGCCTTTCCCTCTCTCCATGGATCATTTGCAGGCAGGAAAAGAGGTAGATAAAAGCAGAGGGGATGGGAAAGACCAACCCTCCTGTAAGGAGGTCCACGTCAGCAGCAGAAATGTATTTGTCTACTCTTAATACTGAAACCTGCAGTCCTTTCCCAAGCACTGCATTTAAATCTCCCACTGCATAAGAACCCATCAGCCCTACAGATGGAGGAGCGTGCTCAGACACTGTCTGGTTTTCTCAGCTATTAGGATTAGTGGCTTTTTCTATTAGGTATAGATTTGAAAGTGTGTAATGCTGGAATTGTTCCTCCTCTCTGGGTGGATGGGCGCTAACACAGAGCATGGAGGAAAGGGGCAAGTAGGGCTTACGATGGATTTCATTTCTTCTCCAGACAAAAGAGCTCCTGAATCATTTTGAGCACGCTGTGTATCTCACCTAAATCCCTTGCTGAGCTCAGCTGGACTTGCCTTTACATTGCAGTTATACAGATGCTTAAATGGCTAAATCAGAGCTTCCCAATTGCTCACCATCTCCAGCGCCTTTCCAAATCAACCCCAGCCCAGTCACGTTTTGGGTCCAGAAAGGTGCAAATGGTGCAGATAACGCTGATTTCAGCAAGATCCTCTAAGCCAGGCCTAAGCTCAGGCTCTCACTGTGTTCTGCCTTATGGATGCTTCCCCAGGCAGCCCCCGCATCCCATCTCCACACCAGGTTGCCTTGTTAAGTGTCTGATTCTAATTTCTCTCAATCAGGAGCTGGGCCCGAGCAATTACTTTGAAGGAGCTATTCATCCAGAGGGAGAGCAGGGATCTAGGTTAATTGGGTTGACAACTGAACCCAATCCTTTCTGGTTTTGCCCAGCTTTCCTGTTCTTTCTCTCTCCTTCTGCACAGTATCTGCAAAGCTCTCCGCCTCGTTAATTAAGAAGGTAACTGCACCCCGAGGGCTGTTTTGTTCTCCCCTCTCTCCTTCAAAAGCAAGAATAGAAAAAGCAGCAAGAATTAGCTAGTTTGGGATGAAGCAACCGCCTCGGAGCAGGATGGAGCTGGTTGGGTCTGACTGGGTCACAGTGTGTTGAGCTGCTGCTGTTCCTATGGGCTTTGGGGAAACAACGCATGGTGAAAGCAGGTGCTGTACCAGAAACACTCCTCCGGGCACGTTTGGTGTGTTCGATAGACACGTACAAAGCTGGGAAGAACAAAAAACATCGGAGTCCCCCGAGCTGGATGGGTGCTGGGTCGTTGCTGGGGCTGCAAGTGCTGCACATTGAGGGGGAGAGATGCAGGTTTATGGCTTCTTGGGAACATGCAGCCCTAAAGGTTTGGGCTCTTCTGAAATGATTTTAGCCAACAAGAACTGCTGCAAAAGTCACATTCATGGGGATTTGACGAGAGGGGGATGCTGGAGCCTGGTATCATGCCCCAAGGCCATGCCAGGAGTGAAGAAATGGGTGTCTGCCCATGGGGTGCCCTGAGATCAGTGTCCTCCCCTATAATGGGTATTTTTGGAGCTGGATGGCACCCCTGGAGCCCTTGTGGCTGTGCCGTGGTCAGACCCTTCCCCTGGTTGCATCCCTGCTCCGGGACCATGAGCTGGGAACCTCCAGGAAAGAGCCAGCGATGGGGTGTTGCCGGCAGGTTTGGTGGTTGGTGGGAACAGGGGGCGATGTGGTCTCATGCT
The DNA here is from genome assembly GCF_000696875.1 of Nestor notabilis. NCBI lineage: Eukaryota > Metazoa > Chordata > Aves > Psittaciformes > Psittacidae > Nestor > Nestor notabilis. Next base: position 17,160 of record NW_009910051.1, read on the forward strand.
CTGGGATGTGGGTCCCCGTGGTCCTCACAAATGCAGCATCAGCAGCCAGGGTTTGGCAGCTTTAAGCCCTGCATTGCCCGTGGGGCAGGGGGGAGGAGGTGGCATCGCTCATGCCTAAAACACACCATGTTCCACAAATGTTTGTTATAACACGGTCACAAACAAACACTTTGCAGGATGTTTGCCAGGAGAATGGGCTTAATGTGTGTGGAGCCCTGAAGGACATGAGGAAAGCTGATGCAGCCTATCCCTGTGGGCTCTGATCTGGCCTCCCCAGCACTGCTGGGGCAAGGGAAGCTTTATTCCCCTCTGGGGAGCGTGTTACTTAAGTCCGTGTGTACAAATAGAGCAGCAAAGCTCATTAATCCTACCAGGAGGGAAATGATATCGTGGTGCTGGGGGAGAAGGAGAGGGCGAGAAGAAACCACCCTGGTTCTGCCTTTCGCTGGCACATGAGGCTCTGCCCCCCACAACAGGCTCTGGCTTCAGGGTGAGCAGGAGGAAAAAGCCAAGGAACAGCCCGGATCCTTGGGGGATTTGGGGCTTGCAGGGACAGGATGAACAATCTCAGCCCTGGGAGAATTGTGGGGTCATGGAGGGGAAAGCAGGGACCAAGAGGCATGGAGGAGACTGGGGGGATGCTCTGAGCTGTTGGGGGCATTTTCTATATGGAGCCTTTAAACCCCTCATTCCTCTTCTAACCCACAAGCTTTTCGTGCTTATGCCCATCTCATCCTCTGCCCCATCCTGCTGGGGGGCAGCGAGTGGCTGGGAATGGGCTCTGCTGCGGCTGGGGCCAGCCCAGCGCCTGTTCTCAGTACCCCATAGTCCTCTGTTTGCCCGGGTGATCTACCCCCCTGGCTGCAGTGCCCAGCAGGAGGGATGCAGAGAGCATTGGGAGCCTGGACTGGGATAACGGGGAGGGCTGAGGGCTGGAGGGAGGATGGCTTTTTACAGCCAGAGGAGCCAAATCCTGCTCTGCGGTCCCTTTGGCAGCTGCGCGCTCCTACATGCGATCGCAGAGTCCCCTCTAGTGGATGTTTCTCCTGCATCACACGGCTCTCCTGCTCTCCATGCACGGGCAAGTGCCGGGCTCCAGAGCCTGACCCCAAGCAGGGATCCCAGGGCACCATCCTGCTCCTCTCCTGGAACTGGGCATGGTGCCCCTGCAGAAGCAAAGCTGGATCCGGCCACCATCACGGGCTGAGCCATCTCTGCTGCTGCTCCATCTCCATCTGTGTATTTGGGTGACTCTATCTCCCACCATCCCCTTCCTTGGTTCCATCCCACACAACCCACTGCCCCTGCATCAGGGCTGGACCCTGCAGCCCTTGGTTTCCCCCTTCTTCAGGCTTCACACCAGCTTGGAGCTATTTGGGCATCTCAAGAGCTGGTGAACACCTGTGTGGTAGCAGCTTCAGAGGGATCCAGGCATGAGCATCACTTGATCCCACCCTGTTGGGTCCTGCAAGCTCGGACTGAGGTGAAATGGGCCACTCTTGGGGTGAATTCCCTAAGGATTGGGTGCTCGCACATTCCTGGGATGTGAGGGATCCCATCAGCACCAGCCTGGAGCGCTCTGCTGTGTGCAGGACCAGGTCACCACCACCTCCTTCCCGCTGCTTTCCACCTCTGCTTGCCTTCAAACTGTGCTTATCACCTGGAAGGTATGTGGTATCCTGAGGCTTTGCAAGGGAGAAGGAAAAGGCACACAGGAGAGCACGGAGGAGCAGCTGCAGACCCACAGCTTAGCTGTGCATCACAGGGTCCTGGTGCTCCCTCGGAGGGATGCGGTCCCTCCACCTTGTTCCATCTTTTACCGGGAAACATGGCCCTGGTCCCAGTGCCACCGCCTGGCAGAGCCAGCCCATGGCAGCTCCAGCCCCTTTTAGAGCTTCTGGCACAAGACAAGACACACTTTACAGCTTTATTTATTATAAAACATCTTTAGGAAGCTGATCGCTACCTAAAACCACCCCTTGGGCTTAGTTCTGCCAACAGGGACTCCGTCTACTGGGGTAATAGCACAGCAGGACTGGTTCCAGGCTTTCTGGACAAGGAGGCTTGGAGGCAAACACATTCCCCCACCATCCCTATGCAGAAGGCAGAGAAACTGCAAAACCCAAACTCCATTTCTAGGGAGGTGGATGCTGATAAACCCCAGTGTTTATTGCAGTGCTCTTCATCGTCCTTGGTTTTATAGATGTGCGTTTAAACCCAAAAGTTATGTACATCTTGGCTGGCCACAGAAGGGCTTGGATGTTGAAAGGGCTGATCCTTTGGGCAATGGAGAGCCACCTCCCAGTCCTGAACATGGCAGCAGCAACAGGCCATCTACCTGCCTGGGGTTTCTGTGCATCAAGTCGGAGCCTCATGGATGAGAACCCCCAGCTCTGCTTTCAAGTATATTGGGCATGAACACACGTGGTCCCTCTGGCATCACACGTGCCACCAAAGGGAAGACACTGGCTGGCCCTGGAGACCCATGTCCCTTGGGTCTGCCTGAGCTATGGGGGAAGCTGGTTGCTTTTGGGGCAGCACATTGCAAACACCCCCCAAACCAAACCCACCACCCAGAGAAGCACACAGTGGTTTAAAAAAAGAAAGAAAGGAAAGAAGAAAGAAAGAAGATGATCCTTATGGTATGTAACCCACCACCATGGGCCAACTGTGCTGTCTTCATGCACTTGCCCCATCCCAACATATGGGGCAGCAGAAAGACCCAAGATGATGCAGGCTTCATCCCTGGCCATGCAGCAGCCAGGGAAGGCACAGGTTCAACAGCACCAACTTCAGTAGCCCGTCGGGTCCTGCATGTGATGGGGGGCGGGGTGCTGCTGTCGAAACAGGTATTTGTTGGCTATGCAGCTTGAAGCTTACATAGTTTTTTGCTGATGGGGGCTATCAGAGAGAGGAGAGGCAAGCCAAAGGCATGAGCAAGCAGCACAGGGTGGCTAACCCCAGCCAAGCCCGTTACTGCCCCTGCCCATGGGCCTACGTGTCCCAGTGGGGAATTTCACTCCTGCAGCCAGCAAGTCCTTGGATGAGGAGAGTGGGAGCACGTGGTGGGATCCCAGATCTGCAGTGTCAGCAGTGATGCACACGAGCCATGATGCACATGAGCCATGATGCAGCTGGCGCATCCCTGCAGCCGGATCGATGGGGCACCGGCTCCCACTCGGAAAAGCCAGGCTGTCTTCTGCCCTACAGACAGGGATGGGACACCCGGCCCTCCCCAGCAGCTGGGATGTCTCTTCTCTGGGACCAGGAGGCTGCTTTCTGGTGATGCTGGTGCCATCTTGGTCACTGCAGTTCAAGGCTGGATTGGTGCGGACTCAGGGAGGCAGGAATGAGCCAGGCAGGGGAGAAAGCAGCTGTGGGCACTGCTGTGCAAAAAGCATCCTTCTTGGAGCTGCCCCTTGGTCCAAACAGTCCCTTTTTGGCACCCAGCTGCAGCTCCCCTGGCTGTGTGCCTGGCACACACACTGTACATGCTGCAGCTCCACGGGCACCTCTGATGGCCTCCCAGCTTCTTCCCTTGTGATAGGTAATGACTGGAAACAGCATCCATGGATGTGGCCATGACAATCCTCCACCAACACAACCCTCAACCTGCCATTTGGACACCCGTGGTGCCTCTGCTTTACCCACTTCTCAGTGATGCTGTAGCTCCTCCATCAGCACCTTCCCAGTGGCTCTGCACTGAAGGCTTTAGGATGCTTCATGGCATTAACGTCCCAGTGCCTGACCACGGTGGGATGCAGCATCCAGGACATTCTACATGGAAGCAGTGTGCCTGGTGAACGCACATCCAGAGCTTTCCTGGTGTCAGACACTGCCAGGAAGAGGGACATGGGGTGATGTGAGCGTGCAGCAGGCATGTGCAGACCTTCCTGGCTTTGAAATCCATGGAGCTACCATCGGATCAACGTCTTGTCAGGGTGAGCCATGAGCTGCCCAGCTCCCAGGAAGGGCTGATGCTGGCACTGCAGCTGCCTTCTCACTGTCCCAAAGAGGCAAGTGGTCCACGAGCGATGAGCAGTGGAAGGAGAGACCCTCTCTTCATCCCAAATCAGCTTTAAAGCCCCAGCTCTAAAGCTGTGGCAGTCCCTCAGGGATGAGGGCAAGCAGGGATCCCTCCCACCAACTGGAAGATGCCTCAGGGCTCTTTCCCCATGGCCAGATCCATGGAGGAGTGGTATTGTCCCCGTTATCACACTGCAGGGACTCTTCCTGCAGGGAAGCACATAGTTGTCCTGTTGCATCAGCTGCAAGGAACAGCACATCTCAGCTGGTGCAGGGAGCCTGGGCAGCGTCCGCCTGCTCCCCCTGCCCTTCCAGCCACCCCTCTCCCAAAATCCAGGTATGAAGCCCTGGAAGGACAAAGCAAACCACCAGTGTGATCCCTGACTGTAACACAGAGAGGAGGATGGAGAGCTGGTCTGTGCCATGCCAGACACACTGAGGATGACCTTGTCCATCAGAAACACTGGGCTGGCCTTGCAGGGGGTGCAGATGCAGCACACAGACCCCAACAACCAGTGGGATATGTTCCTGTGGGGTCCAAGGGGTGTTCCTGCTGTTGCAGCACTGCTGGGCTGGGGTCTGCTCTCTGGGTCCGGGTGGCCGTGGCGCTACAGCTCATCCCCCTCTTCCTCTCTGCAGCAGGAACAGTGTCTGTCTGTCTGTCCATCAGTGGTTTCACCCTTCAAAGAGGAGTGGCTGCAGCACCGTGTGGCTGCAGCAGGCTGGTGTTTAGGTGGCCTGGCTGGGTGGCAGGCGTTTGCTGTCCAGAATGGCCTTCCAGTCATCGGTCCAGGACTGCAGCCTGCGGCTGGGGGGCTTCAGCTGCAGGTGCTTGTTGTGGCAGGCTGTGAAGAGCACGTGCTCCCAGCTCGGGTTCAGCTCGGCCCCTGCAAAGCAAGGACAGAGGTTGGTTCTCTGGACAGCTCCACCATGGTGGCCTGGCTGGGTGGCAGGCGTTTGCTGTCCAGAATGGCCTTCCAGTCATCGGTCCAGGACTGCAGCCTGCGGCTGGGGGGCTTCAGCTGCAGGTGCTTGTTGTGGCAGGCTGTGAAGAGCACGTGCTCCCAGCTCGGGTTCAGCTCGGCCCCTGCAAAGCAAGGACAGAGGTTGGTTCTCTGGACAGCTCCACCATGAAACACAAAGCTTGACCTTACTCCAACACAAGGAGCCTGCGGACACAACCCCCTGACCAGAGCCTCATCAAGCAGGGAGGGACCAGCACCCATCACACCCCTGGATGCTGTCTCCTCCTCAGGGCTGCCTCTGGTCACTCCTGCCACCCCGCACCTCCCTTACCTGTTATGTCAGGTCTGTCATCTATAAGCAGGTCAGCAGAAACCACTGTCTTATCTCGTGTCAAAACGATCTGCTCCAGAAACTCGGGGCCAAAGTGCTTCTCCACCCAGGCATACTGCAAGGCAAGAGGAGAGCAGTGAGCTCGAGGAAGGCTGATGGCCAGGGCTGCTCAGTGGAGCAGCAGCAGAGCACAGCACAAGCCCTGTCCCCCACACAGGGAGGAGGTCTCTCTCATTAAGTTCATGAGTGGGAAGGACTTGGATGCTGCTGGAGCACAAGTTCTTTTAAAGGCAAACAGCTTTTGATGCTGTGATGAACTATGAAGACCAAGCACCTCAGTGCATGCAAATAGCAGAGCTTGGCCAACAGTGGGGCTTTGTGAAGATGCTTAAGAACAAATCTGGTGGAGCAGGGAAGCATCACAGCTATTGTACAGCCAGAGGCTGGCTTTCACTGGGCAGCATGGCATGGCAGAG
>NW_009910051.1:23163-23368 GCF_000696875.1 Nestor notabilis
GCGCCACTGCGGCGCCCCCAACCATCCCCAAACACCACTGCTGCTCCCCCATCCATCCCCAAACACCACAGGCAGGCTCCTACTCACTCTGCCAAGTTTGCCATTTGCTTCACAGCTTCCACAGCCCCGGGGAGTGGGTCCAGCTCGATGAAGAAGTTCTTGGATTCCCAGATGCTGATGGCTTTCTCCTGTGAAGAGCTTCTTG
>NW_009910051.1:23432-26611 GCF_000696875.1 Nestor notabilis
CTGCTCTTCTTGCATTGTGCATCTTCCTCACCCTTAGCTAGGACAGAGGATGGTGACAGTGAGAAAGGTGGGAGCACTGGGTCCACTCCCCTCCTGCTAACCCACCTTGCCACTTCGGTGCCTCTGTTCCCCACCAGCCAGCCTGCACCCACCCCATCCCATTTAGACTGCAGATGCTCTGGGTTTGCCTGTGCAGCCCCAGACACAGAGGAGCAGCACATTCCTTCATATCAGAACACAAGAGATAGTCCATATCCGAATCGAACCCTGGATCTGCATCCAGAGGGCCACTTCCATATGGATCTGACTGATGTGTCATGGTAGCCCTGCTGTAATGTGGTGCTGGTCAGCCACAGATGCTGTCTGACCTATTTGTCTCAATCAGACCACTTAAAACAGCAGCTGGGCTGCTCTCATAAGAGAACATATAGGATGAACTACACGTCAAGATGAATGCAGATGCTTTTCCTTAGGGATGCCTGGGCAAGGTCTGTCAGACAAATGGAGCACCTCCAGGCAAGGGTTTGAGATGCTTAATATCCAGGTCAGCAGCCAGGCTGTACATGGCACACAGAAGAGAGACTACAGGGAGCAAAATCCTGGGACCAGGACAGAGACCAGGGGCTGTATGTGATGGGTTCCAGCTCTAAGGAACAGCATCCATGCCCTGCACTCCCTCAAACAGGTTAGAACTCAGCTGCCAAGCACAGACACTGGGTCCTCACGGAGAAGAGAGCCTGGTTGTGCTGCAACATGGCTGCAGGCAGCAGAAGCAGCCCTGTCCTGATGTTGCAATGCAGCCAAGTAGCTGCAAATGCAGCTCAGAGGTGGTTTGAAGGGAGCCGTGCCCTGAAGGACTGATCTTCATTTTAAGCAGCTCAAGTTCTGTATTTGAAGCAGGAAAATAGGGACAAAAGGAACTTTAAGCCCATTGCAGCCTTCTTGTATTGCAAGGGGATGGAGGAGCCAGCAGAGCATCGGAGTAGGAGCAGCCTCAGTGATGCTCCGATGCTGGTTCTTAATGCTCATAGCAACAAATAGGCTGGTTGGACACACTGGCATCTCCCTCCTGCCTGCTGAGTGGGAACCTAGTGGGTAAGCACCATGTTTTGCCCTTAATACATTACTTGGGGAAGAAACTGAAAAGGAGACACTACTCAGGTCAACTGTTGCACTCTTCCCTTTTGCCTGAGCAGCAGCAAACCTCGGTGGTTCACAGGAGGGAAGAAAAGCCTTCTTCACACAGGTTAAATATGTATGAAGATATATACATATGTATGTATGTATGCACTCTGATTTGGTGCAAGGGAGCCAGCAGAAATGCCTCCTGGCACCATGACAAGAACAGCTACCCTAACAGTGCCACGGGGCCAGGGAAACACTCCATGCTCTGCTTCAGGTCAGTGAGAATGCTGGTTTGTTTTTAAGATACTGACTGTAGCCACACAAGAGATGTCTGAGAAACGAGGCCCGATGCACAAAGCACTTCAAACTCTGAGTGGTTTCTTACAGCAAGGATTTCTGTAGCGATTCAGCTTCCACTTGTGTCAAAAGGCATTTTGCAATCAAGTTTGATGGGGGAAGAGCTAAGTGTGTCCTGAAGAAAAGGCCTGCTTGGCTCCCAGAGCCAGAATAATTCCCTGTGGCACCACAGCAAGCAGCAGATGGAAAAATCCCCAGGCTGGGAATCCCAACACATAACCGGCAGGACAGACCCTCAATTTCCTATGTCTCCCCATGAGCCATTTTCCTACCCATCCAGGGCTCTCCATCCTTTGAATTCTGTGTGCTCGGTGTATTGCTGAGCTGTTGTTCTCCCTTTCAGAGCTGGGACCTCCAGCTTGTTGGGCTCTTTGGCTTCTATCTTCTGTTCTCCCACAGCAGGTTGATGGTGCTGTCTGATGTGTGGAATGGTCCATGGCCCTGCAGCCACAGAGCAGCTCCTACTCTCTTTATCCCTGGTCTGAAATCATGGATGAAATCACAGTTGCCCTGTCAGTCTGGGGAGGTTTTGCTACTTGTTCAGTGCGAGGTTTTAATGGCTTTACATGATCACAGCAGACACAAAATGAGCTCACTTCATTTAACACATCCAAAGTAGTTAAGATCAAGGAGAAACAAAAGGGTTATCATGTTCCTGTCAAACTTCTAGCATCTGCCTTACTGCATGAATGATGACCTGTTTCCCTCTCATCAATCCCAGCTAGAAAGGACATGTTATTCCTTCTGCTCATCAAGCTCTTTAGGACTTTGCCAGTGGCAGAGCCCTGGACCTTATTCACTCTCCTCCCTTCCTTGTAGCCATCACACCACTAATGACAAGAGCACTTTTATTTGCTGTAACACCATTCAACTACCGCAACTGCAATCTGCAGGTGAGACGAGACATCCCACTGAGCTGGGAAACTGGTAGAGGCAGAAACCAGCTTTCTGCAGCACTCAGCTCTTTGTTGAATGATGAAGCACAACATAAAGAGAGCTTCTGCTTTTAGGCTTTAATTATTAAAAGCAGCACAATAAGTTTGAAGCATGGGAGGCCTTGGGATTGATTTAATATTAAGTAAGCCCTCACATGAAGCATCAATCGCATCGTTTGCTCTCAACTTCTCTGCTGCGTCTCACCCCTCGCATTGCTGTTGAGGACATAAATCATCCGTCCAGGAACATTATCAATCCATGCAGCTTGGCCACATCAGAGCTAGAAAACCCCAGCTATGCAATTAGAACAGATCTCCTCTCCTTGCATCCATCTCTATCCATGCATGCAGCGAAACAGAGACAGATGTGCATGGAAAACACTGGATTTCCAGGAGCAAACCACTGCTGGAAGCCCTCCTGTGTGCAGCCCTGTATCTGTGCTTCAATGGGAGCTCCAGCCAGCACCCGCAGCGCTGCACCCCAGAGCTGGGGGGGTCAATAGGGGGGTCCCACAGGGCCGGAGCTCCAGCCACACAGCATAGAGCAAACAAGAGCCACGCGCAGAGCCGGGGATGCATAAACTCACACTCAGCTCAGGTCCCAGGCGCCCGTATTGCTCCGACACCCAGAAGCCCCTCCGGTCCTCCAGGGCAATGTAGGGCTTGTCGGGATACCTGGCTCTGAACTTCTTGAGGAAGCCTCCTTCGAAGTCAGCCAGCACCCCGTCCATGTCCACCAGCACCCGCAGAGCCCTGCGGGAC
>NW_009910052.1:0-276 GCF_000696875.1 Nestor notabilis
GGTGCCGTGGCCTTGACGCGCTCCCACCTTCTCCATCTTCTCCAGCCAGCCCTTGTTGGCAGCCAGCTCAGCCGCGAAGGCCTGGTGCTTCTGCCACTTGGTGTGCAGGTTACGAGCCTCCTCGTAGGAGACGTCCTGAGCCGTCAGCATCTTCTCGTTGATCCAGAGTGTGAGCTGCCGGGGGGAGAGCAGGGTCGAGGCTGCCACCCTGTGCTGGCTCCATCCCATCCTCATTCCCCGCTTCAGCCCATCCTCATCCACCACTTGTCGTCTCCT
>NW_009910052.1:382-582 GCF_000696875.1 Nestor notabilis
CTTTGTTCCCACCTTCATCCCATCCCCATCCCTGTTCCCATCTCCATCTCTATCCCCATCCTATCCACAACCCATCCCCACCCTTATCCCTTCCCGTGCTCATCCCATCCCTTCCCATGGACCCAGACCCACCTCTTGCCCATCCTGCAGGAACCGCTGCAGCTCCCAGTTGTCCCGCAGCCGCCCCAGCAGCTCCTGCG
>NW_009910052.1:711-919 GCF_000696875.1 Nestor notabilis
CTCACCCCCCAGCTTGCGGCCGGTGGCCCCCAACCCCTGGACACGCTCCCCGTTGGCTTCCATGGTGGCCATGAAATCCTCGTGCTTCTTGACGGAGGCCTCGGCTCCGGGCAGCGTGCTGGGCATCTCCGTGTGCGACAGCGCGTACTCCTGCGCAGGGCCCGGCGCCACGGTCACCACCAGCACCCACCCCGGTGCCACCCTATTG
>NW_009910053.1:0-510 GCF_000696875.1 Nestor notabilis
GGGGGCGACACCGCGCTGGTTATCTTCCTCCGCTAGGGGGCGTCATCCCATTCCTGCAATGCGATCGCTAGGGGGCGCCATCTCCGGTCTGCTCTCCATCCGCTAGGGGGCGCCAGCGATGTGCTGCCCTCCATCCGCTAGGGGGCGCCACTGCGCTTATTCGCTTCCTCCGCTAGGGGGCGCCAACTCTGTACTGCCCTCCATCCGCTAGGGGAAAACACCGCGCTGGTTCTCTTTCTCCGCTAGGGGGCGCCATGTCACTGCGTCAATGCGACCGCTAGGGGGCGCCATCTCCGGTCTTCTCTCTATCCGCTAGGAGGCGCCATTGCGCTTCTTCTGCTCCTCCGCTAGGGGGCGCCATCTTAGTGGTCCTACGCGTCCACTAGGGGGCGCCGACTCCGTTCTGCTCTTCATCCGCTAGGGGGCGCCATCGCATTTCTGTTCCTCTGCTAAGGGGCGCGATCTCCGTTTTGCTCTTCATCCGCTAGGGGGCGCCATCTCCGTTCTGAC
>NW_009910053.1:709-1065 GCF_000696875.1 Nestor notabilis
AGGGGGTGACCCCGGGGGGCTCCCCTCCATCCGCTAGGGGGCGCCACCACCGTTCTGCCCTCCCTCCGCTAGGGGGTGACACCGCTGTGCTGCCCTCCCTCCGCTAAGGGGCGCCATCTCAGTGCTTATCTTCCTCCGCTAGGGGGCGCCATCTCCTGTCTGCTCTCCATCCGCTAGGGGGCGCCAACTATCTGCTGTCTTCCCTGCGCTAGTGGCCGCCATTGCGCTTCTGCGGTTCCTCCGCTAGGGGGCGCCATCTCACTGCTGCTGCGCGTCCGCTAGGGGGCGCCATCTCCGTTCTACTCTCCCGCCGATAGGGGGCACCATTGCGCCTCTCTTCTTCCGCTAGGGGGTGC
>NW_009910053.1:1082-1289 GCF_000696875.1 Nestor notabilis
CCGCCTGCGCTTTTCTCTCCATCCGCTAGGGGGCGCCACCTCCGTTGTGCCCTCCTTCCGCTAGGGGGCGACACCGCGCTGCTTCTCGTCCTCCGCTAGGGGGCGCCATCTCCGTTCTGCTCTTCATCCGATAGGGGGCGCCATCTCCGCTCTGCTCTTCATCCGATAGGGGGCACCATCTGAGTTATGCGCTCTGCTAAGGGGTGA
>NW_009910054.1:0-5138 GCF_000696875.1 Nestor notabilis
TGAGGCGCGGGCGGCCACGTCGGTTGAGGGCAATAGGGCCTTGAGGAGGTGTTTTGGGGACAGCGCACGTCCCGCGGGCGAAGGGTGACAGCCAGCTCTGAGGCAGGCGACAGCGGGCGGGGAACAGTGAGGAGCGGCATGGCGAGGGCCGAGGTGCTGTGCAAAGTGCCCTAGAGACTCTGAAACAGGGGCCCAAAATGTCCCCTTTGGCCTGAGGGGCTGCAGCAGAGGAGGATGTCTCTTGAAAGGCATTCTGCCAGCCCTCACCTCTGCTCCAGTGCCCGTGTGTGGACTTTGCAGTCCCAAGGGAGGCTGCATCAAGCTGCGGGTCCCTATGCGAGCAAGGCCCTCATCCCTGCAGGGAAAAGCCTCCTCACACACGCGGGGTACATGGTGGCACTGGTCAGCGCATTCATGTGGTGCCAGAAATGTGGCTGGGCTTCCTGCAGCTCTGACATTCCCTTGCAAACTGCCCGGTTACTGCTGCAGTGTAACCAGAAAACCCTGCCAGGCTGCATAGCACGGGCCAGGATGTGGGCACGCTGCACGGGTGCTATAAAGCAGAGTGTCTGATAAGTCAGTTCCGTCTGTGTCCCGAACGCTGCCACAAAAATCCTGTTAATTATCCTCCCGAGGCAAATCTCTTTTCTCGGCTACAGAGGACGTTGCTGACATTGATCACTGTATGTGATACAAATGCTTTATAAGAACTATTACTGGTTTATGTATGAGGAAACTGAAGCACAGCTCCAGAAAGCAGCTCTCCCAAAATCACCCAGCTACACCTGGTCCATGCAACAAACCATACAGCTTTATGCCTTTGAAATTGCCGTGAATGCTGGAGACCCAGTGGAGAGCAATGAACTCCAGCAATGGTGAGCATGGAAGAAACACAAACTGTTTCTGCTCTCCTGTGGGCTTTGTCACTCGGTACCAGACAGGAATTAGCTTTCCAATCATAACCCTCAGCCTAATTCCTCTTCAAGCTCTTTTATGCCAGGACGTTTCAGGGCTTGATCCCAGAACCTTGTCCTGTGGGGACCAATTAGCAAAACACCAGGAGGGTCCCAAAACAAGCCCTGCAGGTGGTGCAGGGACCACAGGAGGCAGCTGCAGTTCTTCCTCTGACATCCCCGTGTCATGATGGATCGATGCAGTGTCATCCCTCTGTGATGTAACTGTCCTGATGGTGGTGCTTGAGCCATGAGAAAATTATGTAATTAATAATCATTATGTAGATTCCTGCAACTTCTTCCATCCAAGTGTTCCAAAGCTCTTTACACTCAGTAATTAAGATTCATAAACTGTAAATTGCATAAAAGGTATATGGGGATCTTTTCAGGGCTGAGATGAAGCCAACTCTTGGGCAGGACGTTGCAGCTGATCAACACCCTATAGCAACTGCATTTTCTTTTTTTGCTATTATTTTTGTTAACTGATGCTCTTTGATACATTTTGGTACATGTGCCCAGAGGCTGGTTGGAGGATAATGAACTATTCTATATGTGTTTTGCATAACGAATCAAATTATTTACTTGGCACATAACCTAAGAGGCTGGTAACAGACTGAAATATTCAAAAGGTGAGTAAATTTGAAAGAATGGGATGACTCAGGGAACACTAAATTAACACCCTCCATCAAAAAAGTTTGCACCCAGTCCTCTACAAATACCCATAATAACTGGCAGTATAAAGAGAGCCCTGATAGAACCAGCCTAATTCTCCAGTGCACTGTGTACAGATTTCTCTCCATTTCCATATAGCTGTGTGTGGTGGAAGAGTCTGTTTCACAGATGAAGCTTTAGGTTTCAATTTGTATGCTGGGGTTGAAGCAGGATGCAATGTCTGGCTGAGCTCTGGTCTGCCAGGCTGTCTAAGATGCAGTTTGTGGTAAAATTCCTGTGGGAGTTTGTATTCTGGACACTCTCTCTGACCTTACATGTTGATCTTTTTTCTACTGCCAAGCCCTTATATCCCTGACAGCGCTTTTCTGGCTGAGCAGTAGCAGAAGCAGGCATGATTTCTAACAGGTTTGTTTAGCTATGCATATCTGCTGCAAGCCAAGCAGACCCCTCCATGCGGAAGATGCAGTCTCCTGAGGCTGCAAAGTGATATTCCTACCATCAGTAAGGGGAGGCTGTGAGAAACCTGACCCACTGGCAACATGGTTTTGGGGTGGGTTGTAGGCATCCCCTGTCACACTTGATGAGGAAGAGCTTCTGTGTTGTAATTAATTTTCAAACAGCAGCTCCTTTTCCAAAAAACTCACCCAACCTGTCAAGGTCTTTTGGATTATTCAATTATCTTTGCATCAGATTCTAGATAATTGCTGAAAACCTCAAGCTGTAAGTATGTTTGGCATGGAGTACATTTCCTCCCCTTTTGGGGGATGTGTGGAAGGGCTGAAGCTCCAATCCCCAGCTAAGTCACTCAGCCTTGGACCCCAGAGATCTGAACTGGAAGCATGAGTAACATCAGCTTCTGGAGTTTTTAACAGAACAAGACAGTTTAATTATCTGAGCAATAAGTTGAAATATGACTTCAGGACATAGGTTGGCCAACATCAGAGAAGCTGGGGAACACCTCCCTAAATTAAAATACTCAAAGGATTAAATAAAAGCCTCACTGCCTGGTGATTTTTCCCTCTCCATAGCTAGAAAAATAAACAAACTTTAATTTTTGAAAAGATCTAAATGGGATGCTCTTGTTTGGACAGAATTAATTAAGCAGAACAAGACTTTGCTGATAGCTTGGTGTCTTTGATAATGAATTACAGGGAACTGCTCTGCTCAGTTGCAGCATTCGGAAAAACACGAATGTAACAAATCATGTTACAGGCCATTGCCATTGCTCACGTCTTTGGGATGGTCTATTAATTTATTTACATGTATTTGCATGATGTTGGGTTGTATCTCATTTATAGACTTCTTGCTAGTTTGGGAATACAAATAAGAAAAACTATACGGCTATGGGCATTAACAGCCTCGATCTTACTCTGGAATCAGTAAAAATGTCCAAAGTATATAAGGAGTCAAAGATGCCTTTGTACAGAAATTTAATACAATCTTAAAAATCATATATTCTAAACATTGCCATTAGCTTTATTAAAAATTACAGATTATTATTTCAAACACATAATTAGATATTATAGACTTGCAAAATAAGCAATACAAACACTGATCGCTAAGAATCCAAGAATTAATGGTGGGAGAGAGTGGTAAAGGTGAGGCACATACATATAATGGTGCAACACAGGACGCTGGGGAAGCTGTAAAACTGAGAAGACACGACTAATACCATTACAGGAGGGGTACTCCCAAGCTGCAATCACAGCAGCTGCAATTTCTGACTTGTATTTTTATCCTTTTATTTTTTTAATGGGAAAACAAGTGGCTGCATGCATAGAAAATTCATTACAAGGTTGGATGTGGCTGACCTCAGTCCATTAGCCGTAATGGGAATGGGAGGGTTGGTGCTGCCTTCTCAACTGTGCTGAGGATTTCAAAGAAGGGAATTAATCCTATGTCCCAGCCTGGAAAAAAAATGAACTGATTTTATTGAAACATTGTATTCCCTCCTTGTCTCCTTCCACTGAGCCCATCCCTGAGGAGGAAGGTTTGTTCCTCTGTGCCTGATGGCTGGGCCCAAGTAAGGGCTGAGGGGTTTCTGTTTGACTTGCAGTGGGTGGGTTAATACCTAAACCTTGAAGTGTAATACAGGAGAAAATGGGGCGGAAAGAAACCAAAAAGCCTCACTCCCAGCAAAGGTGTTGGTGATCTGCTGCTGCTGAGGATCTGCTGGGCAGCGAGCTCCGGGGAAGGAACACCGAGCAGGAAACAGCAAAGCACCAGCGTCTGCAGCTGCTCCCCAGCCCTGCCCCTGCTGCAGGCTGTTCCTCACAGGAAGCTTTTTCTGCAGGGCTTTTGTGCCACGCTGGAATTATTCTGATTTACTTAAAACAACCCGGGGTGCTCCTACCTCCAGTCTGTCCAGCTGGTGCTGCCGGTGCTGTGTGGGACTCACCTCAGACAGCCTTCCTCCACAGCGTTCTTCCCAATTTCTTGGCCATTGATGGGTAAATACTTGAATGAAACTGTGTTACAAAATAAATCTAAAACCATTAGAAACCATCTAATAAATAAATCTAAACCCAATCTTAAAACCATTTTCTGTGTTTTCCCATGTATGCTCCCCCCACTTTTGTTTTCTAAATGTCCCAGAGAGAGTGTGAGAAGAGATGGAGCACAGGAGAGCAGATGGGTGTTTCTGCAAACCAGCGATACCAGGAACAAAGCTGAGTCTGATTTTGTCCCTTCAAAACTTGCCTGCAAGTTACAGCACGATAAGCACACACACTTTTAAATGCCAGAAAAAGACACACTCACACCCTGAACCTCCTGTTAAGCCCCAGCAATTAACGGCAGCATTTTACCCCGGGCATTTTGCCCGTGAATTCAGGTGTAAGTGGCAGTTATTTCCATGGCAGCCCCTGCCCGCAGTCTGGGCGCACACCAGAAGGGGGTGCCAGCCCCCCGGCTTTGCCGTGTTCCCGGGAAAACCCGACTCCGGCTCCGAACCAGCCTTCCCCGAGGGCTGCGATTAAAACACCACCACCCCCCCCAATACACCCCAGATCCGAAAGGATAGCTCTGTTGGTTTTGACCAAAAGCTGCCCAAATACCTTTAACCGTTCCAGAGGTATCGGCAGCAAGTGTCTGCAACCCGCCTGAGGACAGCAGGGCAGGATAAATCTATTTTTTGCTCTACTTAGAAAAGAATCTGGCTCTTCTGGCTTGTGGATGGTGAAGGGAGGTTCCGGGGGGACAGCGTAGCTTCTGGAGATGGAGGAATGCCCGTAAGATCTGCGAGGCAGAAGCATGAGATACCAATTGATGCTGCAAAGCGACTGGGAGGTTTAGCGGGAATAAAACCTGGATGATCCATGAAGTTTCAGAATGACTGTTATAAAAATTCAGCTGCACTGGGAGGCGCAGCTTTGATACCTAAAGTAAGTCCAAACCCCTAGGCAGCTGTTCCGCCTCGATCTCCGCTCTGCCTTTAACGCTTTGGAGAAACCTGCGGGATTAAAGGACGGAATTAATAGTGCTCAAACGAGGAGACCCCGAGTGAGAAACCTC
>NW_009910055.1:0-337 GCF_000696875.1 Nestor notabilis
CATCGCCATCATCTCCCTCATCTTCATCCCCCTGCCAACCACATCTCCATCCCCATTTCCATCATCTCCATCCCCATCCCATATCCATCTCCAATATCTCCATCTTCATCTCCATTTTCATCCCTGTCTCCATCATCTTCATCCCCATCCTATTCCATCCCCATCTGCATCCATTCCCATCCCATTCCCCATCTCTATCCCTATACTCATCCCCATCCCCACCATTCCCATCATCTCCATCATCCCCACCTCCATCACCTCCATCCCATCCCATATCCATCTCCATCATCTCCACCCCCATCATATCCCCATCTCCCTCATCTCCCTCATCTTCATC
>NW_009910055.1:362-914 GCF_000696875.1 Nestor notabilis
CTCATCTCCCGCCCCATGCCAACCACATCCCCATCCCTTCCATCCCCATCATCTCCATCATATCCATCCCCATCTCCACCCATTCCCATCCCATTCCTCATCTCTATCCCTATCCCCATCTTATCCCCATCTCTATCATCTTCATCATCCCCACCCCCATCCCATCCCATCTCCACCTTCATCTCCATCCTCTCCATCCCCATCTCCACCTATTCCTCATCTCTATCCCTATCCCCATTTTATCCCCATCTCTATCATTTTCATCCCCACCTACATCCCATCCCATCTCCATCTTCATCCCCATCGTCTCCATCATCCCCACCTCCATCACCTCCATCCCATCCCATATCCATCTCCATCATCTCCACCCCCATCATCATCATCCCCACCTCCATTACCTCCATCCCACCTCCATCCCCTTCATCCCCATCATCTCCATCCCCATGTCCACTCATTCCCATCCCATTCCCCATCTCTGTTCCTGTCCCCATCTTATCCCCATCCCCATCCCCATCATCTCCATCTTCCCCATCTCCATCCCATCCCATCCCC
>NW_009910056.1:0-377 GCF_000696875.1 Nestor notabilis
ACGCCGCCTCCGGAGCCGCCCCCGACCGGGCACATCCCATCCCCATCCCACCCCACTCCATGCCTTCCCCATCCCACCTCACCCCGTGCCTGTCTCATCCCTCTCCTGGACCTCCCCAGAACCGTGTGGCCATGGGGCAGCCTCATGGCAGGGCCCTGGAAAAGTCCACCATCTCATGTCCATCCATCCATCCCGTGTCCACCTATCCCATGTCCTCTGGATGAGTTGTCGGATGGAGGTGGGGAACAGTGTCTGTCTGTCCCATGCTCTCCGGGATGGAGATGGGGTCCCATGCCCACCTATCCCCCTTCCATACATCCACCATCCTCCAGAGGGATGCTGAGACGCTGGGATGTTCTCCAGGAGGTGCCTGGGGT
>NW_009910056.1:533-794 GCF_000696875.1 Nestor notabilis
CTCCAAGAGGGATGCTGGGATGGAGACGGTTAATCACATCTGTGTGTCCCATGTTTTCCAGGAAGGTCGCTGGGATGACACAGCACATCACATCTCCTCATCGCAAGCTCTCCAGGAGGCCGCTGGAATGGGATGGTGGCCCCACATCCTCCACCCCCTTCAGGCATGACCCCTGCATGCAGACGGGGTCCCACGTCGCGCACATCCACCCGTCCCGCATCGCCAGGGCAGGATGTCGGGATGGTGGCGGGATCCTTTCCT
>NW_009910057.1:0-16957 GCF_000696875.1 Nestor notabilis
TTGTTTGTTTTTTTTCCTTTCAATATCATAATGTGAAGTACTCCAGAGGACAAGTTCTGTTCAACTCCTATTTCAATAAGGTTTTTGGAAATACCAGAGACATAGCACTGTGTTTTGGTGGGGTTTTTTTCCCTCCTTTTTAATTTAATCCACATGAACTTTGTTGGTGTCTTATAAATTTTTCTTATTATTGTCTTAGTCTCTAAGAGCAGAGAATGCTTTCCTGTAAATAAAAGGTTAATTCTTCTTCTGTGACTGAGGAAAGGAGTAGACTTTTTCAAATTGTGAGAATATTTGTTTTTGTCATATCGATGAGTATGTTGGGATGAAACAAATGCTTTTTTTTTTAAAGATAGCAGCTGGTTCCAGCCTCCAGGTTTGAAGCATTTTCAGTCTCATCTGCTTACAAGCAGCTGGAAGCAACCCTATGTGGGTTGCTTATTTAAGAAATTGATGTACTTTTCTATGGGGAATGCAGAACTGGATCTCACAGAAAAGAATATATTAATGTTGTCAGTGATGAGTTTTAATACATTGAGCTTACACCAAGTCCTTTTGATCTTTTGCAAATAAAAATACCAAATGTTCGACCATGGGCAGATTGCATTTGTAAATGGTAGTTTAGCTGTTTTAGATTTGTTGGTTGATTGATTCATTTTGGATGAATTTGAAACAAATATCCCAATAAAAGAAAATTTTCAGGGGAGGAGGATTACTTTTACATTCCAGTTACTGGTAAGGGAAAAATGCCTTTGAATAGCCAAAACCTCACATAAGGGCTTCTTTATTCATGGGGGTAGATATGGTAATTTTTCCTATGCCATGCAAGTCGTATCTAGCACCATGTAAGTCAGTAGCAGAAAAAAAGATTCAGTCTGAAAGATGGCCATCGAATATCTTCACTGAGATGTGTGACGTTCAGCTGATGTATTGCTTTACAGAGAACATGTAGTGAATGAGAAGAGATTATTTTCACTTGAACTGTGTTTGCATGATGGAGGGAAGATGAGGCAGCAGCAAAATGGGTCAGGTTGAATCTCTCATTCTTTGTGCAGAATTAAAAAAATGGAGATTTAGCAAGAAATGGACAAGTTTAGCCCCTTCTTTCCATGCTGTGTGCACATTCTATATTTTCTGGTTTTAATAAAACTGGTAATTCTGTTGGGCATCATTCTTAAATTCTCAGCAGTTAACTTGCATTCAAGATGTTTCCTTTAGGAAAATTTTTCTCTTTCCATATGAGCTGTGAGCAGCACTGCCTGGTGCCATGAGAATGGCAGACATACACAGTGTAGGGGGAAAAAAGATGACAGTAGTGTTTTCCTAATACCGTGTCTGCTCACACAGTGAGTACTTACTGTATGTTATAATGATCTGTGTTTACAAAAATATATTAATAAAAAAAAACCCCAAGCCTAAGCATAATGAAAAAAATTTAAGATATATTTATGCTTAAAATATATACAAGTCTTAGTTATTTTTCTAATAATTATTTGAATATTAGTGTCCAAGGCCAGGTTGGAGAGTCTTGGGTGGCATGGTCTAGTGTTAGGTGTCCCTGCCCATTGGAACTAGATGATCTTAAGGTCCTTTCCAACCTTAAACATTCTATGATTCTATGTTTGAATAAGTTCTAATAAGCGATATTATAGTACCGCTGATTGATGGTAGCTGAGGATATAAAATGTTGTACCAGTTTTCTTTGTACTCTGTTGCAAACCTAGTTGCACCATGCAGAGATCTGTTCCTCTAGATGGTGTTTTGGGTTTAGCATGTACAAGTGAACCCAGATTTATTTTACATTTGCATGCTTTCCTGCTGTCAGTGGACTCTGGATCCTGATATTGTTGGTATTTGAGTCAGGACATTGCAGTACGTGCAATGTACTTCCTATATGCAATTTCCTACCTTTGGCTCATTTAACATCCAGAACCTTCTCACATGAAATACCATTATTGTTTTTCTCGTACTTTAAAGAAATAGCATAGGGTTGTCACTGAATCAAATATTCATTGCCCTGATTTGCAAAACATGTTCTTTGACTATAGCATTCATTTCTGTGTAACTATTTCACATCACTACTTTCTCCTACTTTTGATGTGACCTATATTGTATCTGCATGCCATACTGTGTCATTGCAGAAGCAATATGTCTAACAGCCTATTTCTCTGCTGTTCAAGAACCCTGATTTTAAGAGACCACATGGATGCTTCTGCAATTATTTTGGGCTATATGTTACCACTATACTTTCTGATATGAGGCATGTCTGCTGTGAAAGCACATCTCTTTGGCGCTTTTATGTATGCGTAAGACTCTGGTTGTGTAGATGAATGCCTAGTAGCAAGATTTAAGCAAAACAGATTAGGCAACTGAGCTTTCTCAACAGTACTGCTCTGCTTGTGGCCTTTGGAGGACAGGATTAGTGCGTCTCTCTGTAGTACGTGTGGGGTTTTTTTATTTTTATTTTTTTAGAAAACACGAAAAACTCAGCCCT
Source organism: Nestor notabilis (assembly GCF_000696875.1). Taxonomy (NCBI): domain Eukaryota; kingdom Metazoa; phylum Chordata; class Aves; order Psittaciformes; family Psittacidae; genus Nestor; species Nestor notabilis. The sequence goes on from NW_009910057.1 coordinate 2,495, forward strand.
GGGATGCAGGTGCTGCAGTAAATAAACGGAAACCAAAGGGTTTAATATTGTGAAGAGATGCTACCAAATCAGAAGGCATAAGAAGAGGAGAATGTTTTTAAAAGGCCTCCATCTAGGGTGTTTCCTCTCCGGACATGTCATTTTTCTTCATCTTTCCTTTATTATATTGGCAGTTTGTGAGCTGCAGAGAAGTGCTATAGGTGCACCATAGTTTTATGTATCAATGTATTTTTCCTGCTGTCATATGTTTTGGTGTGGTGTGTGTGTTTTTGTGGTTTTTTCTTTTTTTTTTTTATTTGTGGTTTTTTTTTGTTTGTTTGTTGTTGGTTTGGGGTGGGTTTTTTTTTTTTTTTTTTTTTTTTTTTTTCCCCTTAAGGTAAAGTTAGAAGCATGCTTTGCAACTTTGATATGAAAGTAAAGAAAAGATAAAGCTGCCACTGTGGCTGATATATATCCATATGCCTGGATCAGTGTTTCTTCCTGTTTATTTTATGAGAGGACTTCAGCTTGAGCATTATTTCAGTATCTGCGTTTGCAGTTAATGACTGTAATTAATATTAAGCTGTTGTTGTGATATACAACAGCTTAATATTACAATGTTGTTATGTACTTCTGAGGGTTCTTTTAAAGATGAGCTTGAAATACAGCTGTAGGATGATAAATATAAATTACTGGAACTGCATGTGAGAGTTTGAAATATTTACAAGTTATGGCTTGTTTTTAACAAGAAAACCCACAAAAGTATAATTTTTGTGTTTGAAGGATTTCCTAGGGTTGCATAACTTTGTATTAAAAAGAAAGTAAACTGGAATTATGTACAGGCTTTCTCTCAAAATAATCTGTGCTACACTTCAGGATCTTTCTGAATGAAATCTTCCTGGCAAATTAGAAATTAAAATGCTCACAGAAATGTCAGTGAAGGGGAGATAAAAAGGGACCGTGAAGTTGTATATCATGATCATGTGAGATAAATAGGAGCCTGTCACCCTACTGGGTCATGATAAGATAATGTCTTTTTAGCTGTATTGCTAAATCCATGCCTGATTTAGAGTGAAGACGTTTAAAGTTGTGGGAGGCATACTCTGTTACAGGATGGAAGCATCTTTCTGGCACTGAATTATGCCACCTGTACAATGGGACTTGCTGTACTGCTCCACTTGCAGCAGAAATGGTGGCTGGGGTAAGAAGTTCCCAAAACCATGTTTCTGGGATTCCAGAAACTTTGGGCAGCCATTTCTTGGTGCTTGGTCCTACTTCTCTGGGGTTCCAACATCCTGGCACTGCATACAGCATGCTCTTGGTAACAGTACTGAATTGCTCTTAAAAAGAGTGTCACAGGTTCGTATGTCTCCAGAGAATGCCCTTTTAGGAGAGGTGTCAAAATCAGGATAGTATTGCCCGCTTATCTGAAAGATTTTTAGAATCCTTATCTAAACACTGAAAAAGTCTTTCTGATTATTTTGGTTTTAGTCTGCTAAATTAATGAATGTTGCCTGTTCTTCAAAGTTGATTAATCAAGATCTTATCATATTGTTTAGATTAAAGTAGCTTTATATTTCATTAGAAAAATATTACATAATGATTATATTTGGACCACATCTTCTTTTTCTTTTCCCCTGCTAGTATTATTCCATGTTGGCCTTCAAACAAGGGATCCTGTTAGATTCTCACTGGGTGGCCAAAAATCAGAAGATTGCAAGTGTTATAAAGATTCGTGTTTGTTTTGGTGGAGGCTTCAAAGGCTCACGGGCTTCCTTACACAAGGATGGAGTCAGGAAATGGGAAGGCAGGCAAAAAAAAATCTGAATCTGTTTTATATAAAAAAGGGATCATGGAGCCACTATCCTTGCTTAACTTCAATGGGAAGGCAGTATAGTCATGGATTTCTTTGCACTACATGTCTTTGATGTTTGCATTAGTTCCTGTCAATAAAACTTCCTTTTTTTTTCTTTTTTTTTTTTTGTAACATGTACACTTTAATAATGTAAAACACAGCTATGCATTCATAAGGCAAATTGTAAATAGTGTGTTAAAGCCTAGGAACTTAATGTGTATAGTTTAGAGGTGCTGGATGATGGGATGTATTCCAGTCCATATGTTCTGCAGATTCCAACTAGTAAGACCATCCTTCTGCTATGTGGGATAAAGTATGACTTAGGATTTAATGCTGTATGTTTTCTTGGTAAGTTATTGAAGGAATTACCTCATCAGCTCCTTCCAGTATTAAACATAACTCACTCATGTGGCTTGCCCAGGCTGGTCTGTATCTGGAGGGCTTCTGATTTTGTTATATATTACCCATGTTAGTCATTTTACTAGATGATGTTAAGATATGTCTGAAAATCAGATATCTAACACAATATTATGGGTTTCTGCAGGAACACAGGTCTTTACACTGTGTCAGACTACTGGCACTTAAAGAACTGTGCAATGATATGTACTGAGGATGAATGAAAATAAAAGGAAGAAATTATTTATTGTTGGATTCAATCAATTGAATCCTTGCATGAAGAAAGGAAGGAAATGTTTAGTATTAATGTGCATAGCTTACACATGCTGTTAGTGGTGTTATCTCTTACAGCTGAAACATCTGGTGGTCTTTGTCAAGAAAAAAAACAATCTTATCTGTGTGGTTTCTACCTGTAATTTTCTTCTTCCTTTTTTTTTTTTTTTAAGGTTCCTCTAAGTGCTTTTCTTTTAGGAAGCTTCTATTTAATGAAGTTGCACACAGGAAGTGATTCAGATTGTAGAATGGACACAGACAGCATACATATGCATAAGGAGTTGCTGTGGGATAGTCAAGACTTTCTTTTAAAGTCTCCATGGAATGGAAATCCCTTAGAGGAATGACTCAGGAGGACTCAGTGTAGTTGAGTCACTTTGAAATTGTTACCATTTGTCAATATTTGCCTGCATAGGCATTATTACTTGTGTTCTTTATGTTCATTCATAGGTTGAACTTTACATGACTTTTGAGGTGAAGGAACTTTTTGTTTAAGTGGTGAATTGAAGTTACAGGACATCCAAGCAGTGTCTCATATTGCCATCAGGGGCATGCTGCAGAGCATCCTAGTCCCCTAACCCTGTTAGTGATGGTTTTCACCTCCATCTGGGTCTGTGGAAACCAAGATGTATGGAAAAGACATGGGTCTTGTCCTGTCCTGATGCTGGGATGTAGCTAGGGGCTCCTGTAGGTGAGGAGATAATGCGAAGCTGAGCTCAGTAATGAGAAGTAGCTTAGAGCTGACTTGCTAAGGCTGCCTGGGCAGCCAGGATGCAGGCAGCTGAGATCTCGCCCATGCTGCTGCTGGTTGGCCAAACGACTGTGACAAGCTGACCAATCCAGGAAAACTCCTTTTAAATAGCAACTTGCAGTCACTCACCCACTGATTTTTATGAAACTGAAACTGAGGAATGGCAACAGACACTGCAGTGTTACAGATGGGTCAGAACCCAAGTTGGTTAACTGAACATTAAACAGCACTACATGGGAAAAATCAAGCAAGCTTAGTTTTCTTGGCAGTAGTTAACCTTGTTTTCCATTTTAGGAGGACCTATGGCTCTGTGAAATATAACTAGAGATTGTCATTGCAAGTCCTACTCAAGTCAGCTTCCCAAGACCTCTTATACTCAGAACTGATCCTTAAGTCAGCTACAAAAATGCTGTAGATTCCTAAAAATAGTGCAATCTTTGATTGCTGCAAGATTAATGCTATGGACTCTGTGAATGTGAATTACAGTTCCATTTGGGAAGTTTTGCTTATCTAACTGCTACATAAATACCTCCAAGCAAATATTAAAAGACAGAGGGAAATTATGTTTGATTTACATTTTTATTAGTGTTCCAAGAATTGACTTCAATTGTACTACAGTGGCAGAAAATGAAACATGATATAATTTCCACTAAGGGATGAGAAGATCAAATCAGTTTTGGAAACCAAACCTAAAACTACCGAATTTGCCAGTCTAAAGGTTTTTCATAAATTCAATGAGTATCCTTGCCATAATACAGTCAGCAATGAGAGGTCTTACAAATCGAAGCTGTGATGGCCATTACACTAACAAAAATCAGTTTAGTCTCTGGAGTGACAGGTGTTTAATCAGCCTTTCTGTTCTGCTGCCCTGCCTGAGAGTTGCTGTTGTAAAACCAAGAAAGCCTTGATTATTATTTATGCTTAGATATCCTTATGTTGTTGTGATGGTACCAAGAGACGCTTATCTGATGATGCTTGCTATAGTATAAACTATTGTAATATGATAATGTTGTTTCTAGTTCTTCACTGAAGTAACCGATTTTATCGAGGATTAGAATACTATCTTTAAAAAAAAAAAAAGGCAATAATTCTCCCTTTTGAATTTGCTACCAGCATAATTTAATAAGTATATATATTCTTAACATTAATATGACTAAAAGATTATGTTCTAGAAATACATCCTAAACCTTTTAGAGAAGGTGATTTAAAGTGAGTGACTGTCTAAAGATACATGGACAATAAATAATAATAATTACTGTTTGGCATCTTATTTACCATTTCTTGTGGTGTCCTTTCAGGAACTTGAATATAATGGTGTTTTTTTCCCTATATATATTCTTAACATTAATATGACTAAAAGATTATGTTCTAGAAATACATCCTAAACCTTTTAGAGAAGGTGATTTAAAGTGAGTGACTGTCTAAAGATACATGGACAATAAATAATAATAATTACTGTTTGGCATCTTATTTACCATTTCTTGTGGTGTCCTTTCAGGAACTTGAATATAATGGTGTTTTTTTCCCTTTGTATAAAGATAATACGCTTATTTAAAAAAAAAAAAAAAAAAAGCCAGAAAACCCAAAATCCAAACCAAACAAAAACCCCCCAATGAACCCCTCCCTCAAAAAAACCCAACAACAACAACAAAAAAAGAAACAAAACCAAACAACAACAACAAAACAAAACTAACCAAACAAAGTAAAAATGAAGTTATAACTCCTGTGTTGCTCACGGTCATAGGAATTTTTTCAAATCTAAACTCTTCAATTATTTTGTAGTGAATGTTGCAACATCATTGAATAGTTACAGTTATTCACAGGAATTGTAACCCATAGGAGAAAAAAAGACAATGTTTGCATTGCTACGATTTTTTGGAAAAATGATTTTTGGCAGTGTAGAATACGTATATGTAATAAACTCTGGAATTTAAATATAGTGAGAAGGATAGAAGAGGAAAATGCCTGCATTTTTCATGAGCGTGACTCATAAGGAATATGTTTGCTATGGTTAATATCCAGTGATTTTTGCCTGCCTGAAATATAAAGTTCCATGTCTGTGCACAAAACTCCTTCACTGGGCTGATCTCTGGCCTTGGCTTGTTTTTGGTTGATTTCCACTGTCTTAGTCAGGCAGAGCTGCATTTTCCTAGTATGCCAGGGGTAAATGCTGCCTCAGTGCACTCGGGCTAGATTTCCTTGCTGTTCTATGTCTGTATTGCGCCATGTCCTGTGGAAATGGATACTCACAAGATTTCTGCTCTGCCTCCCAGCACCAGATTGACTTCAGCTTCAGAGGAGAAGGTGGTGTGAAGATGGTGGACTGTCAGCAAAACATAAAGCTGGCATGCCTTTGGAGAGTCAAATGAATGTGAAAGATACATGTCATCTTAAGTGGCTTTGTTATCTTAGTGGAAGAATGCAGTGCTTGCATGTCTCTATGCTGCCTGTATCTGAGGTATTGGTGCTGGTACTGGTATTATTTCTGTTCTGTGTCATCGCAGACATTTTCTAATATGCAAATGTCACTACTTACTGAAGACTAAAAGCAAGTTAAGTATAGAACTAAAGCCATCTGGTAGTTCAGACAGAAAAGTTAGATAATTAGCTGTTCTTGCCAAGGGACTGTGATTAAAATAGGCCATCTTCATAATAGTGACTAGTTTGTAGGGACTTCCTGAAAGCCACCTGGGATAATGATAATGAAAAGAACAAAATTAAAAAGGAGGGGGAGGTGGTGCCATTAGAGCTTATGATGACTTTTGTCAGTGAATTAAGTTAGCTTTTAATTTGAGGACTGTTATTTTGGTAACAAGAAAGAAACATAGGTTGAGTTTTCTGGCTTTGTTTGGCAATGTGATGATACTAGGCCAGCTGGGTTACTGCTGGGGCTCCTTAATATTTCTGTGTAAAGTTCTGGTTTCACTGCTCACATCCTTACTAACTTGTGAGTGCTGTTGGCATAGCTCATCTTCGAAGACCACTCTAATCTGTGTATATAACCTGCTAGGTTCTGCTTGGGGAATTATTCCTTTTGTGGAATTATCACTATTAAGAAAAAACTAGATGAGAAAAAGCATCTGAACATCATTACTGCATCATTCTTTATCGGGTGATCATCGCAATGTTAGTTTGATAGGAATTTATATTGACATATCTTTTAAGGAAAAAGCTGGTTAGCAAGTAGTACTTAAAAGTAACCTAATTGTATTGTGGAAGGAAGGATCTGTGTAACTTTGGCAAGCTCCAGCCCCCTCTCTAGCACTACTGTGGAGAGGGTCTGTACTCCCTTTGGTCTTTCCTACTGAAATCTTGTCTTCCTCATCCAAAAAAAATAGCAGCAGGGAGATCTCTAAAGACTGAACAGCGCTTGCTCTTTCCTGCATATGGATTCCTTAGTGGATGCCCTATGCCAGTGTGATAAAGAAATTTTAATCAGTGAAGTCTGACCTGAATCATCATCTAAATTGTGTCTCTGGAAACACAGTTTTAAAGGCAGTTATGCTAAATGGACTAGTAGGGTAAAATAAACATTGGTAAGATTTTTTTTTTTTTTTTTGACAGTTGCTACTTATTTAAGAGTTCTAGTAAAAAGCTGCTCATTGTCTGTTTCAGATAGAGGTTTGCAAGAGTTCCAGTGTGGCTGTAATATTTTTTCTATATAATGTGCTGCAAATGTCTTTTGAAAATGTAAGCAAGTTGAATACTGAAAATGTGGGCAAGAATTAAAAGTACTCTGGCTTTTCTGTGCTAAAACTCTCTTTGCTTCTAAATTTTTTTTTAATAATGAAGCTTTTATGTCTCTTTATTCCTTGATTAGGAACACACTGATTTGAAAAATTTGAGATATTGAGGTCTCAGAAGTGTCAGGGATGTTCAGCTTTTAAAAAACATAAATGAACATTTCAGTGCAATACATCCAAAAGAAATTGCTGTGAATGTTTGTGGATATGCAAATATTTCTGATAAATTTAAGGGTCCAAACTTTAAAAGGTGAAAAATGTAAGTATGCATGATCAAGGTAATATAAGTCTCTAAATGCATTCTGTGTAAAACAGCTACGTGATGCATCTAAGGAGCACTTATCTAAAGCTTCTTGTAAAAGTGTTGAATCTGAATGTTACCTTAGGAGTTTTCTTTTTGAATATTGAGAAAAGTATTACAACCTGCTTCTGAAGTATTTTCTTGAAAACCATCAAAAGTGGAAGGTCCAGATTGTAGCTTCCAAGTGCAGGTTGTCACTCACGCTTTAAGTTCTGCCTATTCATGAGTTTCAATATCTGCTTACACTTGGTGACCTGATGGCTTGGTTGTGTTTTGTACTTTTGGTTTTTTTTGTTTGTGGCAAAATTTGCATTATGCCCTCTGCATTATGCAGAGTCATATGGCCTCTGACTTCCCAGCATTCTTCACATTTTTACTGTCATTTACTTACATGGGAGAAAACAGACTGAGAAGCTGATAACCAAGCTGAAGCAAGAACAGGCTTTTCACTTGGTACTGTTATAACTGGCTTTAGGTAAATCTTGCAAGGGAGCAAGTGACTATCAAAACTTTTAGGTAACAGGAAAAACTGGGTGGCTGAGGTTGAGCCTAATTAAGTCTGAGGGCTCTAGGTCTCTCTTAGTGGCAGTTCATTGGAGTTGAATTTAGTATTGTTTTAAAACTGTAGCTTTTTTTTGTTTGGTTTTTTTTTTATTATTTTTTTTTTTTTTAAAAAAACCCTAAAGCTTGTTTTTTGGTATAACAGACCTTTAGATTCCCTCTCCCCTAGTTGTATTTTCTAATGTGCCAGAGTTATTTTACATCTGCTTTTTGATGAAGTGTCTGATTACATGTTTTTGTTTCATCCTATTCTTCATACAAGTTGGTGAAATTCAGATTTTCTTGTAGATAAGCCTTTGGCCTTTCAGTTGCTTCTGCCTTGCAAAGAAATTAATTCCTTCAAGCCAGCAAGTCTGCAGCTCCAGCTGTGACTGTAGATGAATGTTCTTGCAGGGTCATGTACTGTAGCTCTGAACCTAAATATAAGGATTAACAAGGGTTCACTTGGAGGAAAAATGCTTAATTTCACCATAATAACTATAAGAACCCATAGGGAAAACCAATAAAGTTTTACTATTAAAATTGTTAACAAATGATTATTCCAACCTGACCCCCCTTCCTGCTGTTATTGTACTTTTGCAAGAGTAACAAAGGATGGGACTGACCTAGTTCATGGTAGTACTTTAGTCCCTGGCCTACAAATTATCTTTTTCTTCAAAAATAATTCCTAGTCTAGTTCTGTTAGGAGGCAAAGATTGTATTTATGAAGGAAGTGATATTTGCTGATGCATTTTACATAATCTTCTTCCCCAACATTTTGCTTGGTGTAAAGGAAGAAGGGGCATCATGTTAGGAGGTGGTTATGCTGGGACTAAGCCTGACAGCCAACAAATACCCCGATGATACATCTCATTGCTCTGGAAGAGCACATACATTTTCCACAACCAACACATACTGCTTTTAATGATTCCTGGCAGAAAGAGAGGATTTCCAGGATGACTCTCTTCAGCTGCATACATAAACCTCATTGTCTTGTCTTTATTGGCAAGACTGCCCAGGAATGGGGAAGAGCAGAGGGGCTAACAGGGGCTTCCTCACTCAGTATTATCTCTGTTGGCTGCTGATGGCTGGGGGTACGGCCCCTTTCCACTCAAGCAAGCAGTGGAAGGGTTGAGATGCTATTCAGGGCAATACTCTGATCCTTGAGGGCTCTCCTGTCTTTAATGGAGAGTGTGAAGACAGGATAGAAGTTTGATCATAGTAATCTTGACTCTTTTCCCCATCATTTTAGGACTGGTAGCCTCAGGCAGCACTATTATCTGAGTAGTCAAAGCAATACTTGTATCAATTTCCTTGGGAAGGAAAACAAGTAATTAAAATTGACTAATGCAACTGCCCTGCTTGGTTTAAGAAATCAAACAGGAAAAAAAAAGATCATCTAATTTTAAGATTAAAGCTCTATATTAGCTTTGTCTTTTGCTTCATTTGGGCTTTGGAGGTGGCCAGTGAGTCCTGGCTGGTAGGTTGGTGACCCTCTTGAACCCCTGGCTAGAAAATGTTGACCTATCTGGATTGCTTGCCGGAAGCTCCTGCTATTGAAACCAAGGCATGAAGTGAAGGCTGGTACATGAACAAATCTTCTCAATAATGGTCAAAGGTGCTGCTTGAGCATGCACTCAGTGTCAAGAACAGGGAAGCATTTTTGGTTCTGTCATGTGCTTTTCTGTTCCTTATTTTTACTTCAAAGATTTTACCTGTTTGAAAAAGATTTGTATCTAGTATATATTTGTAAAGAAATAAAACTTAATTATTTAAAAATAGATAAATATTTTTAAATAATTTGTAAAATTATTCCTCAATCTTTCTTTCATCGGAAGACCACTTCTTTCAGAGAAAACAAAAGAAAACAAAAGTCTATGGACAGCGTTGTGCTGTATTTCAACAAAGTTTTTCATTTGTGACCAGATGAGGATCATACTGAACTTTGAATGTTGTCTCACTTTTTTATTTCCGTCCTGTTGTTTTCTTGTTTGCATTCTCAGGAACGTGGTTTCAATTTTTCTTATTCATGATTATTTTATGGACCACTTTCTGAAACTGTAGGGACCACCAACAGTCCATAGGGGTGACTGAGGACCCAGAGTCTGCACAAAATTCCACTTGAACTTTTGTTATTTGCTATACCCTTGCTCCAGCACTCTGAGTCAAATGTTTCTGGTAGTCTCTTGTTTACCACCTAATGTGGCTTTAATTAGTCACAAGTGGCAAGTGTCTTCTAAAGGCAGAAACTAACTGCAGTCAAATAAATTAGGCATACTCCTTTTTCAAATTCATTTTATTGTTGGTTGGTATGATTTTTGTGGCTGCCTCTTCAGGTAAGCAGCCTTTGCTTTACAAGTGTTCTCCATTTTTCTTACATTTTTCAGTGATGTTAAGAAAAAGATCACTTTGCAGAAATCGCAGACTCTAGCTATTCTATGGTTCTCTAACTCTGCTGGAAGAAACCTGAGGTTTAAAAGCATGTTTTGCAGAAACATGACATGGTATTCCTGAGTGGCCTGGTTTCGGTTTAATCTGACTGGATTTCCAGCAATTTAGTGTTGTAAGGTGAAAATTTTAGACCAAAGCTACTGCAGGTAATAGTACAACTATCAGGTCTTCTCCATTTATGTATGTTAGATTTGAGTTAGATAATGTGTATAGGGGAGAAAATGTGATATATGTGTAATTCACAATATATATGACATCCGTCATAAAGTTAGGACTGTTTGTATACTCTTAAGAAGTACTTTTCCTGTGTCCTTGAAAGCACATTTTACCCATGAAGTTTATGGTGATATGCTTGCAGACATAGGAGTTAATTGCACTACATGAAATCTGAAAGGTTAATTTGCTAGCTTACTGAATAGTTACTCTCTTAATCACGCAGATGCATGCAAAATTTGCAGTACACGTTTTTTCCATTTTAATATTTGATTTAGAAAGAGAAGACTTTGCAGACATACAGTATATCTTCTGTAAGTTGAAGGGCCTTTCAATGTGCTCATGTTGTGGTTATAAAATCAAAATGCAGCTCTGAAGATTGTTGTGTCCAGAATTTTTGAAGTCTTCTTTGTACCTGGACACCTAAGGAATATAGAGCTTTCCAACTGAAAATAAAAGAAAATGTTAAGAAAAGACACGTTTCACACTTAGCATAAGTCATTCTTTCTGTAAAATATAACCATAATTTGGAAATGTGGTTTCTTTTCATGTTAGAACTGAAAAACTTCTCTGTATATGGAGTGTGAATTAATATCAACAAGTCAATATGTGGATACAGCATACTTGCCAAATCATTAAACCAACTAGGGATGACTGCTTCTTTTTTGATGCTTCTATTTTTATATATCATGTTGATTTTCCATCTATAATTAGTCTTGTTAATAATTGCGTTTCTTGCTGTTCTAGTCATGCCACAGATGAATGTACCACAACTTCATTTGAATGCATGGAGGAAAAGTCTAAATAAAAAATTAGATTAAAAAAAGAATTATCTGAACAACAAAAAAATCCTGGCAAGTGCAGCATAAGGCTGAACTCTGAAGTTATATTGTTGTTGTGGATTTGGTGACTTTCATATTGTGTAACATGTTTATATTTCTTTTTAAACGTTTAGGAATTCACCAGATCTTTTTGTTATGTGGTTGCTGAAGCATTATCCTGGGACAGCAGTAATGATTGATGAACACCCTTTAGGTAAGAAATCAAATGTATGCTGTTTCACGTGGTTGTTCGTTAACTTTCCCCACATTGTTTTGGTTAAGCTTCAATAGTAGCATCAAAATTCACTGAGTATAAAATACAAATCTCTTGTCTACATGAATGTTTATATATGTCTCTGTAAATCATTGTGAGTGGGCTTTTGGTTTTTCTCCTAGATTTGGTAATTCTGACAATAGATGACATTGCGTGTTAAATTGTGTTTTAATGATCAAAAGATTATTGCAAAATATTGTCTGTCATTTCTAATTCTTCCATCAACCCACCTGCTCCTGCAGGAATTAGTTCCATCTACTTTAAGTTATACCAGATTGGAGCATCTAGTCCATCAGGCTTTACATCTCTAAGCTGCATTTGGCTTGCTAAAAACTTTTGAGGTTTACCCATTAATAAACTTTTTACTATTTAGTCTGCTAATACTTTGGTAAAATATCTCCATGAAGAGGAAAACAAAACATGTGTTTTTGTGTCTATGTAGTGAATTCCAGCTCTGGCTCTCCAGTGTATTCTGTTCTTCTGCCTCTTGTGATCCATTTTCATTCACTCAGATTTTGCACTTGGATCTGTAGTGGTCATGACTAATCTGATGCAGGTTTTGCTGTATCTCCGTATGTCTTAGTTTGTTTGTTAAACAGGGACTTCATAAGATTCATTTTTCTCAATAAATCCACTTTTAGCAAACATATGAACGTGACAGAAGTACAATAAAAAGAGAATGTATACCAGTGCGTGGGTGTTTTTTGCACAAAGCAGCAAACTCCCATCTTCAGTCATCTTGCATGGTGTTGATGAACTGTAAGATTATTAGTATTATATAATTATCCTATGTAATCGATTAGAATGGTGGGAACAAACAAGCTGCTGTTGTAGTCTTTACTCTTGGCACTGTATGAAAGCATTTCCTTAACTTATTTTTGAATTTCGTTTCACATTAGCTGTTACAACTGTAGGCCTGAATATACAGACAATTTCAGCATTTCTTGAATGGTTTAAGTAACTTGTTCTTTGAGGCTGTGCCAATTCACAATACAGTTGTCAAGTTGTTGATACCCTTGGAAGTTAATTCAAGCTTGTTAAAGCCTACACAAATGCAAGCAAAGGTTGGTCTTGATTCAATTCTTGCTCTGTTACAAGCTTCCTGGGAAACTATGAGCAAATTCTTTAGTCCCCATATCAGTGGGATGTAAGTGTCTACATTCCTATGTGCTTGCATTTCTGGTAGAGAAGATAGTGTGTCCAGAGTACTTTTGTTGCACAATTTTGATATGCCCTGGGCTACATTGAGCTTTTGGTGCACGTATCACCTTGTTCTGGTAATGTAAAGCTGTTAGGCAGCCAGTGCTCAGAAGTGAAGATGATTATTGCTTGTGCAGCTCTCTCACTGTTGGTGTCTTTGCAATGTGTAGGTTTGAGGCAGCTGCTCAGACCTGTCTTGCTTTTCTTTTTGAGCTCATTTCCTCTTTTTTTAATAATAATTTGGGGGTTGTGTAGCCTTTATATTCTGTACCTCCCTGAGTTCTACAAACCAACAGAGAAGATGCTCTGTCTCCTGAGCTGTGAGGCAGTCATCATGGCCATTTTTTTTCCTGACAGAATTCAAGATTGTGTGCAAAAAAACCATTGTAAATTTTAACTGTCCTGGGGGGACACACTCAATGGGCTGAGCCTCCCAGCAATACATTAAAGTTTAGGACCATTAATCAGAATTGAACTTAATTTCTTTTTCTTGTTTTTCTTTTGCACATTTAAAACATTATTTTCATGTTCACAGAAATTTTAGATAGGTTAAAGAGAAAAAACAGAATTACCCAATAGTGCCTTTGCAGCTAAACCATTTCACTGAGGACCTGAGTGCACACATCCTAGCTAATGTGTCAAGGCTATGGAAGGAAGTGCGAATATTGCATAAATCTCCCTGTCAGTCTTAGGTGGAGTCACGGAAATACACTATGCAGTATATATGATGATAACTATTATGGTGGGATTGCCCAACTGGAAAAAGCTGTGACTTTGCTGAAGGTGAGCCTCTTTGAAAAGATAAAATCTGATACTGGTACTGTGAATGTGCTAAGTACAGAATACAGGGTACTACACTTTTTAAGCATAAAGGCTTCTAAAATTCTGTAAAAGCAAACAGAACCAAAACCAACTCTCAGCTAAACTCTTAGAGTACTTGAAGGAGAATAATTTCATTATACTGATTCTTCTTCTTGGCAGAGAATGAGAATACTAATAATGGCAGCTAGGTAAAATTGGTTTATTTTTGCTCTCCACCTTTGTTTTTCTTTCAAAAGACAGTGGAGATCTTGGACTTAATATCTGCTCCTGATTACAGAACCAGCTTAATGTTGTACACTTATTTCCATCCCATCTGCCTTCATTTTCCCTGCTGCATCTATATTTGGGGCAGAAGGTGGTACGGCAGCTCTTTAGAAAGGATTACCTTGATATACACGGCCTTCAGCTGAATGCTTATGAGATAAAAGGCAAGTCGCACAACTATAAAAGCATATTACTTAAGGCCTTTTCAGTTGAAGGTGACTCCACTATGTTTGTTCTGATGGCTCATGATAAAGCATGTAAAAGACTGCCAAGTCAGCTTTCTCACTAGAGGAAACTGTTGAGCATCTTTTTCCTGAAGTTCCCAGGAAATAGACACAGTCTCTTCCCCAAATCCTTTCTGGGAGGCTGCTGGACACTGAACTTGCCTGTGGTACAAAATGTCCAGCTATTTGATGGAGAAGCAAGATGAGGAACCTCGAATGAAATAGCTTTGCAATACTAGAACTGTCGTTGAACTGTTTGCTCACTGGTTTAAACCTTCAAAAAGAGGTGGTGAGCTGTTTACCGCAACTCTTTGCGTGTAGCCATCCAGTCAGTGGATAAAGAACTGGCTGGATGG
>NW_009910058.1:0-222 GCF_000696875.1 Nestor notabilis
CATCAGCACTTGTGCGCCCGTTTTTCTTCGGCCAAGCTCAGGAGCTGGGTTTTCAAACCGAAAAATGAACAGAGCTGTTTTTACAGTCTCTGTCGACTGCGGCACTTGCCCATCGAAAGGATAGTTACTGTTTAAAGGCGCTTTTTTTCCTTTTCCTTGAGGCCTCAGCAGATGGAGGCTGTGGCAGGGGGGGGGGGGGGGGGGAAAACTGCCACACCTCAC
>NW_009910058.1:253-9897 GCF_000696875.1 Nestor notabilis
GACGGCTTGTCAGGGAAATTGATGTTCTTGATATTTTGCCAGGATAGACTTGGCCTGTCTGAAGATCAAGTTTTCTAGCCACTGGGCTAATCAAGGTTACAAACAGTCTCTCTTGTTTTCTAGGAACTAAGCCTCAGGCTATTGAGAAACTGACCAAATTGTCTTAAATCGCTGCCATCGGGAACCTCAGAGGGTTGCTTTATCAATAGCATTTTTAAAGCCTCACGCTGTCATTTTTACTCTTGCTGCCTTCCAGAGCACTGTTGAAGGCTGCTCATTACAATTAAATTGGGTGGAGTTTTACACGAAAGTGAGAGGATTTCTATCCCAAGACCATCTTCTGTTGAAAAAGAAAGAAAAACAACCCCCCCAAGCAAAACATAAACAGAAAAACTTACTTGCAGACTTCCTGGTCCATATTGACAAGGATTGGTGTTACCAGTACTTCTCCAGTATCAACGAGTTCATAACAGATTACGGGGAGGGCTGTGCTGAGCTGTGGTAGTTGCTTGTACTCTCCTTCCCATGGGTATGGCCTTGTTTTCTTCTGTTGTCCTGCACTTTAGCGTGCCCTGCACCCCTGACCACACACTGAAAACACTTTGGTTATGTTTCAGTGAAAGGCAGCTAATGGTCTGTTCTTTTAACTGCCTGTATGGCTAGCAGGAATTTTGAAACATATTGGTGGAATAAAAATACACCTACTTGAAGGAAGTCTGTAACTGCTGCCTTGAAATTACATAGGTTTATTCTTCTGGGCAGGAAAAGATACGGAGTTCTTCTGTTTCTTTCAGGATCTACCACCTTTGCTGGCTCAGGTGCTGTAGGAAAGAAGATGCAACTCTGGGGACAGCAGAGCAAGCTGCTGCAAGACACAAGGTGGTAATAGGCCGTCCAGAAGAGTTACTTCAATGTTTCATAGGTTAACATACTGATTTATTGCAACTTTCAGGTTAGCAGAGGTGTTTAGGAAAAAGAACATCGCACAGCTTTTAACAAAATAGTCACTTATTCTGTTATCACATCAGAGGTATAAATTATTTGTATGCAGAGTCCCACATTTCCTATTTTTTATGCATGTTGTCCATTCTATAAGCTTGCAACTAAAGAAGGCATAGTTTCCCTTGTTTGCCCCGCAGTAACAGTTGCCTTGGTTAGGCCTGCACAGCAGTGTGCTGCAAAAATACCCAACCAAACCACAAATGAGCTGGCTTGGCTACCAGAAAAGAGTATAGCTGCCTTAGTGCAGCACTATGTGCAGTTTAATTAGATGTGTTGAAGCAGGGTATATGAGCTTTTTGGAGAGGTAGGTCTGATTGGGTGGCTGGGAGGCTTTGCTGGTGCCTGCTTGGCCATTACACATGCATATTTTCACTTTTATCCTTTTGTACTGCTGTCCAGTAGTACAAATGGTCTTGATCCCAAGCGTGCAAAGCAACCATCCAGCCTGTCTGAAGTATAATGAAACTGTCATCTACCAAGTATCCTATGGAAGAGTAGCTACAAAGAAGATAGTCACCAGAGATAATGCTTGATTGAGAAGTCTCACTGGTAGCTTTTCTGTGTGGAGGTAAGAACACTGAGTGTCATCCACAAGTATATATCCCCTTTTTGCCAGAGAGGCTTGCAGGTGTCTTTCATATGTTCTCCCGAATCACCACATGAAAAGGGTACATGAACTATGGGTATGTGAGAGACATTGATGAGCACAGTTGGAGAGCTCTTTGGTCTTCTGTGTTCTTCAAACCCTCAACCTGGTCATGGCTGCAATAACTGCAAGTACAAGCATGAGCAGCTCTTCCAGCTGTGCTTATATTGGTGATTGGGATAGATGAAAGAGAGGAACTTGTATCATGGGAACTGTCAACTAAACATGTTGTCAGACTGAAAACTTTCCCACAAACACCTGGAAGGAAGAGGGAAATTTGTCATAGCATGCCATGAAACATTTCCCAGAGTACCTCAAGTTAATGAAATGCTAAGGACCTGGGTATGATTCCCCAGACATTCCAGTGTCAAATCCACATAAATAGCAGTGCCAGAGGGGATTTGGTTTTGTAGACATAGATGACTATCATTATTGAAGAGTGAATGCTCCTGAATCAGCTTAGCCAGTAAAGGTGCATTCATATCAGGTCAGTGAAGTACCTGTGTACAGGTAAATAGTGATATACTATGATATGCACTCTACTTTAAATATCTTTGAAGATGTGGTAGCTTATTAGTCATAATTTATAGTCAGAAAGGAATTTGATTACCACCCAGTAATTTGATCACCTTTTTCCTCCTTAGCTGTGCAATACACTCTGATAATTTAACTGTAGCAGAGATTTCACCAAACCCCTTAAATTTTAAATTACATTGTATTATTGTTTAAAAGATCGTTGGCTAAATGATGCATTTAGAGCCCTAACCAATGTTATATATGAAACCCCAATATTTTGCCAGTGCAAATTAAAGCTGTCTGTTGTGCGTATGCACCAAGGTAGTCTCTTGCTACAAGATCCTTGGATACGTTTCCTGACAGGACTCCAGTCTGACTCAGTTTACAGAAGGATGCACAGTGAATGAGGCAGCCGTTTATTTGTTCTAGTCTGTGTGTGGCTATAACCTTTATTTACCGTACACCATCTACATCTGTTTTGCTTTCCTGGCGAGGAGATTGTGTTCATCACTTGACTAAGCATATTATAAATATTCGTTAATTTTCCTTCACAGCTTCCTGTCAGACCAGAAGGTACTACTACTTCCATGTTACAAATAAAAGAAATAAAACAAAGGAGAATAAACACCACAATGTGAAAGTGTTTGCTAGTGATTCTGAGACTACCTGCTCAGTTTGAAAGATCTAACGTTTCTTTTTCTATTTTTGCAGTGCAAGATATATTCTGTGTTTTATGTACATTTGGCAAATCTTGACAGAGGTAGGGCAGGTAGGTAAATATGATCATGGAAACTTTCCTGAAAGGCACCTTCTGGGTCATTAAATCTATTCCCTTGTTATTGAAAGCATGCAATGTAATCTGGATCATAAGTTGATTGAGCTTTATCTTAAAAGTAATAATTGGGTCTTTTGCTCATATTATTGTATTAGAAAACTGTTCCAGAGTATGGTTGATGTGGGGGTTAAAAATTAGCTTCTAAACTCAAACCCATTTGCTCTTATACTAGCAGTGACCACTGTTTTAATGGTTTAAAGAGTTCTTTTTGTTCCTGGTGTTAATCCATCCACCTTTGTTTTGCTAAAGTAAACCAGATAAGAATGAATTATATCAAACCAAAGGAAGGCTAACTAAATTCTGAATGAAAGTGTCCAGTCAAAGGTATAGTGCAGTTCAACAAATCCATTCAGTTAATGTTGGGTAAGTTGCCATGACATAGCTTGTGTAGACAAGTTTTAAGGGAGTAACTGTAGTATTCACTCATGCAATCCTCATGCTTTGTCTGTGGTTTATACCATTACATTTAGCCAATTGTAGAATGCCGGGAATCAGGAAGCTTGTATTTTATCCCCATTCTGGAGGGCAGTTAGTAGCAGTCAGTAGCCATTATAATTATTGATGTAGCAATTTACTGATATAGCACTCACTGTGTTTTGGCCATCATGTGTATTAGGAACTTGCAGCCTGAAAGTCACTAAGATGATGGGACTTTCTATTGTTCTAGGGATTTTCATTCTGTGGCCTGTTCTGCAGAAAGTAACTATCAACCGGAATTAAACAAAGAATCTGAAAGAGCACTTTTAAGGCGGCAATTACCAGGACAAGCAGAAAATCCTCTTAAATGAGATATCATCATCTTACTGCAGCTCCTAATGGAGCAGGAATTTACTACTTATCTTGACATTAGAACTTTCTACACTAAGGAAGCTGACTTGGTAATCTGTATTGAGACTCTAGCCTCTATCAACCCAAGTTCCCTATTCTGCTGAACTAACATGGGCCCATTGAATAAGAAGAAACAAAACTATAACTCTAAAGAAGAACACCATCTGCTACTTCTGGGATGATGGGAAAGTGCGTATGGTTGGAAAGTAGCACTAGCCAAGTGGAATTTCACATAGGCAGCTTTGATGCACTTGGATAAATTGCTTTAGCTCTTCTTTTTGTGTTTACTGTGGTGTGGCAATTTCCCATGGCTAATCTTCAGCCTTATCTTATCTACAGCTGTAAACTTATTATTAGCTTGTTTACACTGCTACAGTTTTATTGTGCATCAGAACACTTCTGATACACGCTTACGATATGTACTTCTGTGTCTTCCTTTCCATTGTATATATAAGCAAGTTGACTTCTTGATTTTATCTGTTCTATAAAACAACTTTAATTCTGCATCTTTTTTAACCAAACACTCTATTGGCTAATAAAATGAGCTATTTTGTAAATGTTGCTTTTTTCTCTCTTTACTTGGAGAAATTTAACGTCTGGGTTGTAATTTTTCTCAAGGTTTTTTTTTCCCCCCTCAGTTTTTCTAACTCATAATTTCTGCTGAACAGATGACTTCAACTTGCCAAAAAAAATTTGTCACTATTTTAACATAGTTGCTTATGTCCCATCTACTACATCCATTTCTTTAACAAATAAAAATAGTCCAGTAGATGGATATGAAGATGCCACTTGAACTCTCAGTTCTCATAGGTATTTTCCACAAGGGAAAATCCGTGGCTGTTTTTTCATAAGATGGTTAATCTAATTTTAGGAAACCTAGTATCACATCAGAAGTGTACTGACTGACTGCACTTTCCTGAGTTGGATACAGACATGGATAGATAGGATTTTTTCTTTAGTAGGAGTCTAGGAACATCTTCAGTGAAGTCTGTTTGACTGCTGTTTTCTATGGAAAAGAGAAGGGCGGAAGTAGGAGGTAGATGTGAAAAGCTGCTGCTTATATGTTATTTAGAGACCCCAAAGATTCCAGGCTTTCTGGGCAGCATGATATGCTGCCAAACGACACAGACTGACAAGACTGAGAAAGATTTGTAAAACCCAAGGCCATGTGCCTTGGGAGCAAGTTGGCTGTATTTATCCTGGAAAGGATTTAGTGGTAAGAAAGCACTGCTGTGCCATACTGGCAAAGGTACTCTTAACATGGACATAGCTGTATCAACAAACAATGCTTTTTTTTAGTCTGGTAGAATTACCTTCCCGTTTTATGCCCTTGTTTGAAACAACCTCTGTCAGAAAAAACCCAGAGTTTTGCCAGAGTAACTAATTGACCAGCAGCTGTTTTCATTACCTTAAAGTATTATGTGATAAAAATAAAATTTGTAGTAGCTATCATAGTAGCTCTCAACTCAAAGTAATTTAATAAATACAGTCCATGAATTCCTTGTGAACGATGGGAGATGTACCCAGTAGTGTGTTTACTATTTTAGGAATACTTTCTCCCCACTGCTATTATGACATGTGGTGCAACTTGCTATGCAGCATATTCCGGTGTCTGATAATTGTTGTTTACTAGCAGGGCTAAGAGTCACCATAATCTACCCACAGGGCATTTTCTTTTATCTTTTATGATGTCCAAAAAATTTTGCAAAGCACCAACATACTCTTAATATTAAAATATTAAAGTTAGGCTTAGAGAAGGGAAGGAATATTTCACTTATGGTTTTACTGCATCTGCCCTAAAAGGGATTATTAATTTTCTGTTGTTGTTGTCTTTTTGCATTCCAGCCATTACAATCATTAGACCTGCACATGGTGAGTAAAATTCCTGCCCTGATGTGTACCTGGTATTCAGTTTACCTAGAACTCTTAAGCATGAAGAAAGGAATAGAAATGTAGAGGAATAGAAATGGTAACAGATTTTTCCTTATAAAATGGTAGCAATATATCAGATGAAAATGAACTCTCTGCATGTTCCCTTAGCACAGGATAAAATAATGAACCTGAATTGTAGGAAAGGAGAGTTGGGAGAATACTCATAGAGTCTCTGTAGGATGGGAGATGGAGGCTTCTCCCACTCCTGTCGAAGAAGCTCATGCAAAGGAGTGTGTCTTGGGGTGGGAGAGGAAAGACAAAGTCTGTGCCTGCCCAGCTGCGGACAGGCAATGGTGACCAGTGATCCTCATGAACATACAGTCCCAGTTACTAACTCCAGTTTGTCTTGAGTTAAGAGCTGTTACTTTTGTGGGTATATGGCTCAAGCCAACTACAGGCTCCTTGGTCTGTACAGTAGGTCACTCTTCCAGTCCAAGCTATTCCTCTGCCTCTGTCCTGCAGAGTACTGGGTGCGATACCAGCTGCTGGCCCTTCCACTGTCTCAGCTATGCAGGTGTCAAGATGTATACAGTACAGATATTTAAAAATCCCTATAATATTAACTTGTTTTATTTAGAATAATATAAACAAGATTTTTCCCCTCTGATGCTTCAAAATATGTTTGGAGAGCCTCCGCCAATAGCGGTTCCTCACTGAAATTCTTGCAGTGTGGCAGAGCGATTTTGAGTGATCTCTTTAGCATGGTCTTGTCTGTGAAAGGCAGTACAGAGTTCGGTATATAAATTGTGTGTCTCTAAGGTGATGTTGAACCATGAGGATGTCCCTCACTGCTCTTGCTAGGTCTTCAGTGCAATCTGTTGGAAGGACAGAACTGCTACAGAAAGCAACAAGATGATTTTGAATTTCAGAGTGAGAAATCAAGAACATATAAGGAAATCCTTCTTGTCACATCTCTACTAGAAAAAGGTAGAGAAGATAAAGACAAGCATAACGCTATGGACATAGACGGTATCCACCGTGTATGACATACTGTATTCTTCATGTCTCAGAGTAAATTCATGAGTGTTATATTTACAGAATGGGGGAGGGAAGAACCAAAACTTGTCATGCTTTTATAGGCTTAAATTTTACAAGTAAAATTATTTAAGAAACTGATTTCTTGTTCAGGAAATAGCTGATAAAGCATGTTCTGCACATCAGTGTCATGTTATTTATCCAGCCTCACTTACTATGAACCTCACTGGCTGCTCAGAGTGTAAAAATTAAGTAGACATACTCTATTTTCGATCTCCTTCAGCTGTAGCATATCACTATGAGCATGTTTATATGTAAGCTTCTACAAAAGCTTTCAAGATTCCTGGTTTCATAATTAAAGTGTTTCACTGATCGATACTCATATCAAGCTGTAATTTCAGCACCAATTTAATCTCATCTAAGCGTGGTCTGACAGAAGGGGTAGTTTTGTCTTCCTCCTCGGTCTCAGCAACAAAGGTCTCTTCTGTCAGAAGTGGTGCTCTGTTCCAGCCTGGCTGAAATCTAACCCATGAAAAAATAAATTTGTGCAAAAATAACAATTAGTTTTCAGCCATATCGGTTGCAGTTTCATCCTGCAGCCCAGGCACCCTAGTGCTGGTGTGAGAGATGATGAGAGGAAGCAGAGCTGGCAACATGGGTTAGAGGACCAGTGGGACCTCCCTTTTCCATGGCAACCTGCATTTAGCTCACCATAATCTGAATTGCAACCTCATGTTTCATCTGCTTTTAAAAACCCCACTTACTGCTGCTTCCATGTTGGTAAAATACACAGTTATCTATTATTTATATTGACGTGCCAATTTTATAGTTCCTTGGGGAAACAGAGTTACACTGGTACTCAGCTGCTCTCCCCAACTGCATATATTCAGAGCAATGTAAAACACCTTTATGCTACTATAATATTAAGAACCTCTGATTATTAAATTACTTCCCAGTTGTTAATTATTGGTATTCTTCCAAAACCAAGGACAAGAAAAGGATTCCTTTTAAAATTGGTTTAATTACTGCGGTTTAGTTTGTGGGTTATCTGTAAAAGCAAGCAAAACCCTCCCTAAGTCAGCAGCAAGGTAAAGAATATAATGCAAAGTTTGCTCCACATTTTCTTTCATAAAGCAGCTTCTTTTCTTGCTGTCCTGGAGTCTCTTGCCTACCTACTTAACTGTTGTACAAGCTTCCCTCTGCATCTCTCGTTTTGTGGTTATTTGGCAGCTTAGCTTCACAGGGGTGAAGTGGCTTATTGCTGCTGTAGTACAGAAGCATGAAGAGCAGGTATTTTTAAGACCTAAGACTTGATGGTGGATCCAAACAATGCAAGTCCAAACAAACTCTGAACTGCTAAAGGCTACCTTTTTATGTCCTACTACTTTGTAGTTGTACATGGGCTCTAAACCATGGGTTTAGCCCACTCAGCCATGGCTTCCTTGCACAGTCTGATTTTAGTTTTCATAGATCAGTAGGCTGAATCCAAGGTATTATTTTGAACTACACATCTATGAAAAATGAAAATCTTTGTTCTTCCGACCTGCAGAAATTAAGCTGCTTTGAAAGCGTTCACTGAGATTATGTCAGAGAGAATGTGTTCCTCTTTTACTCTCTTGTATTTGTCACTTGTTTGATCCCTTTGAACTGGGTGGAACATTCGCTACCTTTCTCCTTATTCCCTCTGATTTATTTATTTCCGAGTCTGGATATTCTTTACATTTCTCCTGTTGTTTCTGGGTCTGTTTTGTTTGGAGCAGAAGCTCCCCCTGGTGCTCTATTTCGTAGTGTGCGACATAGTACGATCGAAAGAAACTGGATAGGCTTCCAGGTACCTAACAAAGCTAACTATAGTGAAAAACAGGAAATTATTACTGATAATCATATAATGTATTTTTTATTTGCATTTTCAGCTATTCATGAATTTAACAGTAGCTTCATGTAGTTTCTCCATAATAAAATTTAATGCATTTTCCAAAAGCCTTTATTAAAAATCTAATCTACTAACAGTAGCAAACCCTGAGAGAAATCAGGTGGATCTGAAAGTTTACAGTCAACAAACCACGAGGTCACCTGTTTTCCCCACCTGTTTCTTCTCCAAAACTCCCCCACACCACACAGTTCCTGTAAGTCCACATAGCTGTCTTTGGAGAACATGTGCTGCAAACTGATTTATCCACGCTGGGGTTTCCTTTAGATCTTATATCCACCAGTAGAGACTTGTAGTTGCCTTCATATTCTTATATCACAGTCTTCTACTTACGTACACATAATTGCCTGTGAATTAGCCTACGTATTTCATAATAATGAAATAAGGTCTGCCTAGAGGTATATCAGTTTCTGTGCACTTCTGTATCTTGTTGGGACTTGAATTCATACAGGTTTTCTTGTGCAGGTTGTCAGGGCATCTTTCCTTCTTTACATTCATGTTCAGTTCAAGTTAAGGCATGGCAAGGTCATCGCTAATGCTATAAGCCTCCTCCACAGGCTGGTTAGCACTGAACCCCCTCTTTGGCAAAGGAGAAACAAGAAATGAGTTGTTCATGGTAGACACCACGCCAGCAGCATGGACGTGTGTCCTAACGTTCTCAATTTCATTTTATACTAGAGAATGTCACCTACTGTAAGCCTTGAACTTTCTCCCCTGCCACCAGTTGGAAAGTTACCCTGTTGAGAACGGAAAGAATGCCGGGGGTTCCGACTGCATTCGCCACCTGACCGCAGGTTGCACAGAACAGCGATTTCCCTCGCAAACCCACCGGGGAACTGGGACTCGAACCTGTAACGCCGGCGGCGGACGAGGTTTGCCCGTGCGCATGCGCGCCGCCGCCGAAGGGAAGGAGGAAGCGCGTGCTTGCGGGCCGGTCACGTGCCGCGCGTGGGATGGTCCGGGAAGGGCCGGGAGATGCT
>NW_009910059.1:0-1606 GCF_000696875.1 Nestor notabilis
ATCCTGCCCCAGGGACCCGAGTGTGACCAGCCCTGCTTTCCCAAACCTAAGCCCCTTCAATCCCTGCCTCAGTTTCCCTGCCTGGAAAGATAGGGTTTGCTTCCATTTGTGTCAGCCTGAGGGGCTGTTGGTCCTCATCCCCCGATTGTGTCCATGCGCTGGCACGGAGCCTGCCCCAGGGAGGGCCACATTCCAAAAAGAATCATGGAATGGTTCAGATTGGAAAGGACCTTCAGATCATCCAGCTCCAACCCCCTGCCACGGGCAGGGACACCTCACACTAGTGGAAGGAAACATGAAGGAAAAGGAGCTTCCCAGGGCAGGGATGGTGCCTTCGGATCCAGACCGTGCCTTCCTGGAGGGGACTTGTGCAAAACACCAGCTCCTGTGATGACAGCAGATCCCGAGGGAATTTTGTGCCTTATGATACAAGGGAGATGAGTCTGGACAGATAAATGCTGCCAAACACAAACGGTTTGTGCTGTGGGTCATGCTAAGGACATTTACACCAAAGCTTTTCAGTCCCAGTGCAAGAGGCCACTTTTACTGCACTCCTGACCCAGCTCTGGGGCAACAGCACAAGAGGGACGTGGAGCTGTTGGAGTGAGTCCAGAGGAGGCCCCGGAGCTGCTGCGAGGGCTGGAGCAGCTCTGCTCTGGAGCCAGGCTGAGAGAGCTGGGCTGGGGCAGCTGGAGAAGAGAAGGCTCCTGAAAGGGAAACCTTAGAGCAGCTCCAGTGTCTAAAGGGGCTCCAGGAAACCTGGAGGGGGGCTTTGGAAAAGGGCCTGTAGGGACAAGCCAAGGGGAATGGCTTTAAGGAAGATTATATCTTGGTGCATCCCTGGGGTAGGAGAGGGCATGGACCAGGGAACATCCACCTTTCCTGAGGGGGATCCTGCCCTGCCATGAGCATTTCATGGCACTCTTAGTGATCAGCACTCCTGCTTGGTGCCTCAGTTTCCCTGCAGGAACTCTGTCTGTGGACCAGCACAGGGGAACCCTCTTATCCCCCAGGAGCCTTTCTCTGGGACAGGCAGCAGGGCGCTGTGCTTGGGAAGAGGAAAGGTTTCAGAAGCAGTTGGCATGTTTCACACTCCCAAGTCTGGAAACAGGGTAAGAGGGCAGGATGAAGAGGGGCTGGATTAGGCTAGATATAAGGAAGAAGTTCTTTACTGTGAGGGTGGTGAGGCACTGGAATGGGTTGCCCAAGGAAGTTGTGAATGCTCCAACCCTGGCAGTGTTCAAGGCCAGGTTGGATGGAGTCTTGGGTGACATGGTTTAGTGTGTGGTGTCCCTGCCCATGGCAGGGGGTTGGAACTAGATGGTCTAAAGTCCTTTCCAACCCAAACCATTCTATAATTCTATGATTAGGACATGAGCAGGACATCTACAAGGGCCTGTAGGGACAGGATGAGCTTTAAGGTCCCTTCCACACAAACCTTTCCATGGTTCTATGCCCCACCGTTCCTTTGGGAACACGAATCCTGCCGTGGCTCTGCCCGCAGGCGGGGGGCAGTGATGGAGCCCATGGGCCCGGGGCCGCGCTCTCCAAGAAGAGCAATAACAATAACGCCCCCCCCCTCCCCCCCCGATGTTTCCCCGTGGCC
>NW_009910060.1:0-313 GCF_000696875.1 Nestor notabilis
GCAGAGCTGGGTGAGGTTGAGGCCCTCCATGCTGCCGCTCGTGACGCGGGTCTCCAGCTCCTCCGCGCGGAGCTCAGTGGATTCCTTCTCCTCTTGGATCATCCTGGGGGAGCAGCAGGGCTCAGGGCTCTTGGCTCCCTGCCTCACTGGGGTGTCACCTCACACCTCCAGCCACAGCATCCCCCTACCCAGGGGAGATGCACCTTGGGTGCTGTGACCCAAGCTGCTCATCTCCATGAATCAGGGATCCTACTGCTGACCCATCAGGATCCACATAAACCATGTGCAGGAAGGACCAAGTACTCTGGCTGGG
>NW_009910060.1:344-8304 GCF_000696875.1 Nestor notabilis
CTGGGTGTCCTGGAGCCATTTCCCTGGCTGAAGCTGGACCAAGACCTCAATTTGAGGGCATCAGAGCCTCCTCCCACCACCTGGAAGTTTGTTGCCCCCCACTCCAGAGCCGTTTCAGAGCAAGGCAGTGGTGGGTTCTGCCCATGGTCACTACCTGATCTCCTCGTTGATGGCATCCAGCTGCTCCTGGAGCATCATGGCCAACGTCTGGGCATCCGAGTGCCCACCAGGGGAGAGCACATCCATGGAGCTGAAAAGTGTCTCGCGGTCATCCTCATCCACATCGGAGATCTCGGGGTCGCTGTCGAAGGCATGAGGCCCCGTGGCCAGGACACCGCCAGCCTGGGCCTGCTCCCAGTCCTGGGGAAGAACAAGGTGCATGGTCCTACATGGCAGCCCGTGTCTCCCAAAGCCAAACTGGAGACCTCCACGCAGGAGTTACAACTCAATGCAAAACCCCTTCCTACCATGTTATCCCCACATCCAAGGACACGTGGGGCTGGCAATCAAGGCAGGAGGAGACCCCAGCCCCACTGTGACCCCATGAAGATGGGTTACCTTGGCTGGCTCCTCTCGCCGGGCGGCAAATCGGCCCTTCTGTGCCCGAGGCAGACCCGGGGCTGTCCCGAAGGGCTCGGGGGGGCCATGGACCACGGCACTCAGTGGGAAGCGCAGGTCCGTGGCGCTGCCCATATGGGACCTGGAGACAAAGAGCCCTGTTGCAGACATTGCTCTGTGCAGGGATGCCCTCGTCCCCAGGCTGCCCCCCTTGCAGCCCAGGCTTGCTGAGGACAGAGGAGGAGGCCACCCTGGCATGCCCACCCCACTGATGTTTGCCTGTTCTGCATCTCTTGCCAGCCTGGACACGGGGGCTTGGAGCAACCTGCTCTAGTGGAAGGTGTCCCTGCCCTGCAGGGGGTTGGAACTGGATGAACTTTAAGGTCCCTTCAACCCAAACCACTCTGGGATTCTATAAATGAAGCAAAACCAAGGCTCCAGGAAAAGGTGCCCCATTCCCCCCGTGCTCGCCCTGGAGATGTGCTCACAGACTGTAGGAAGCTCAGCCCTGGGCCCTACCCTGCTGCTACCTCCCCCCTCTCTGCGGTACCCACCAGGGCATCCAGCCAGCCCTAGAGAAAACCACCCTGTGCAGTGGGGCTGCTGCGAAGCCATGGGCTGAGCAGTCCCCTCCTGTCCTTCCTCTCGACAACAGCTTGCACCTCACATGTACAGCACGTCTTGTGCCTGTCTTCTCCATCCCCACGCTACAGAACAGGGGCCATCCAGGGAGCTTTTCTCCTCCTTTTTATATTTTCTTTAAGATTTTCATGTTAAAAATGTTGAACCAAATCCCATTTGAAAGAGATCTTCCAAGCGCAGGGACATGGGCATCATTTGGGATCTTCCAGCAGAAACTGGCTGGCACTTCTTCGTCCTCCTCCATGCACAGGATGGTGACTGTGAGCAGGTCCCCATGCCAGTGAGAGCAACACAGCAGCTATGGGACACGAGGTCACCTTTTGCCACCCGTGCTACTCGTTGCATACCCCTCCACGTTGCCTGGTTACTCCTCCTCACCCTGAAGACCCAACCCCAGAGCTGAGCCAAGCGTGTTCCCAGAGCACAGGGTCATCACTCCCTGTGTACATTGCCATGGGAGGCTCGAGGGGGTTTGATGTAGGATGACAAAAGCAGTTGTCCAAGGCAGACCAGTGTTCACCAGCACGGTAAGGTGGTTTTCAGTGCCTCCCTGCCCCAGCATCCTACCAAGCCCAGACGAAGCCACTGACAGGAGCAGCTCTGCTTGGCGTCAGCTTGGTGCCTGCACACGAAGGCACAGCCCAAGTTTCAAGGGGATTTAAGCTACGGAGCCACTGACAAGCTGCTCCTGAGCTAAAACCAGATAAAGGCGCCTCAGACAAAAGCTGACATTTCAGCTGGGGGATTACTCTGCCCTCTGTAACTCAAGCTGTCTGCTGCTATTTCCTCCCAGAAACAAAGCTAAACAAAAATGTCCATCTTGTTCTTACAGCCCCATACAAAGAGGTCTCACACATGCTCCGCACGCTCCTCTGGCGCTCAGCTTCCCTTCAGCCTCACAAACTCTCCCTCTTTCTTCTCTCCACAACAGATATGAGGCTTCCAGGCCTCCTCCTCCCTGCACAGCTGCTGGCAGGTTTGAAGCTGGTTACACTGGCTCCTTTCCATCTTCTCCAGCATTCCCGAGAGGGGAATTTTCCCCACTGGTTGTCGCTCTCTTGGATCCCTTGTTGCCTCTAACCCACATTTAAGATGTGCAGGAGAGGATGTTGTGTCCCAGGCGGCTGCAGCAGCACACTGCAGAGCAGGTTGTGCTGTCACCCTCCTATTCTACCCCCCTGCTTTATCCCCCTGCAGTGCTGGGTACTCTGGTCAGTGCTGGGGGCTGAGGCCTGATGCACTCACCTCTCTTCCTGGTGCTCCGGGCTGCTCCCCATCTCCCAGATGACTTTAAGTGAAAAGGTAGGGGGGGACCATTGTGGAAAGGAGGGGAAAAAATGGCGGGGGCTCATTCTTCTTTGCTTGCAACACCTCAGAAGAGATTCTCCTTCTCCACCAGCCCATTCCCAGCACACCACAAGGGGAAAGGTGTTTGGTGAACACCCAGCTTTCATAGAGAATTAAGGCCTAAGTCCTTTGTGCAGTAAAAGAAACGATGCCCAGTGGGTTTTCACTCTTAAAAGAGCAACTTTTGGACTGTTCAGTTGGGCTGGGCTGTTCTCAACAGTCTGTGTCCTGTGATGGGGACAGCGCAGCCAGAGCTGACCCTGCTGCACGAACCACCCTGCAGCTTGGTGAAACCAGAAGTGCCTGATGCCAACAGCATTTTGGGGCCAAAGCCATGGGTGCAGGGTGCAAGCAGGGCACGCACAGGCTGGTGGGGTCCTGCCCTTACCTTGTGTGCACGGTCTCCACAAATGTCCCACTTCTGGTCTTGAGCTGATCAACCTCCAGCCTCAGTTTGTCGATCTCATCGGACAACCGCCGCTGTTCGGGGTGAGACAAGAGACAAGGGTTAGTTTTGCTCTGAGAAGCAGCCACGTTTGGGCTATTTCCAGGTTTATATTTCCTTTAAAACCCCCCATCCCAGGTTTAAAGCACCTTTGGCACATCGGAAACAGCTCATGCAGGCGACAGTGAATGGCGATGCTGGGGTGAGGGAGGAAGTGATCACAGGCCAGACAGACAGACACACGTGTGCTTGAAGCGATGCTGCTTTGAGAGGTGAAGGAAGATCAGTCCCACTGGGATGCTCTGGGTTTGCTCCACACCACACATGTGGGGCCAGCAGTGAGGGACCAGTTGGCCAAATGTGCTGCTGGTCCTGTCCCTCCTGCTGCCAGTCCCATCCTCGCAGGAACCTGTGCCTGCACCACGCGGCTGTGGTGTCCTACAGGAGATGTGAGCTGGCAGGGAGATGGATCTTCCACCCCAGCAGAAACCAGTCCCATGGGCAAACAGGCTGAACCAGGGTGGGCAATGTGCAGGCAGCATCATGCAGGTCGTGGAGCTTTGCCTCTGCCTGGAGCTCAGCAGCCAGGGCTGGGAAGCATGAGCAGTGCCCACATTGGGATGCTGGGAGCATCTGGGAGAGCAAGGCCCTGGGCAAGGGGGAAATCAGCCCCTCCATCCCCCCAACCATGCGTGAAACATGGGGCATATCCCAAAAAATCCTATTGCTTCAAAGAGCTGTAACCCTCCAGCTTTCCAGCACAGGCCAACGTGGTGGACTCGTGTTGCAGACCCTGCCTGGATGCTTTATCTGAGAGCAAGGGAGGTGTGAAGATCTACAGGGCCTTCTGCAAGCTGAGCATGGAACACATCTTCCACCAGTTGGAGTAAGGGGGTTGAGAAAGCCTCAGGAGTGAAGGGGATGTGGCTGCTTGAGGTGAAGCCACCCCAGCCTCGGTGCTGTCCTCAGGGAATTGGGGATGGATGAACGTGATAGAAACATGGAGATGGGACTGAACATGCCTGTCAGGGAACCGAACTGGGGGTCTCCAGAGGGGTGGGTGGCAGCTTCCATCCAGCCACTGCATGGGTTAGTTTGTGGCCTCCTGCTGCTGGGTGCTTTGGGATCCCAGCTCCTCCAAAACTAAGGCATTTTAGGAGCCACGACTGCCACTAGCCAGGAATTAGGAGCGAGGAGGTGCAGTCACTGGGGCAGGCTCCCTGCAACCGCATTTACCTTGTCGTGCTGGTGCTCCTCTATCTGCTTTTGGGTATTTTCCAGCTCTTGTAACAAAGTGTTCTTTGAAAAACGAAACAAAAGAAAAGGGAACAAAAACAGGAAAGAAAAAGAGAGACCATTTAGGAAACGGCCTCCTGGGAATGGCCAGCATGGGACCGCCTGGCACGTGGGACAGCGATGGCCACGAGCATCTCCTCACCTACCTGTGGACGGGTCTGCTCTGCAAAGCCCCTGCTCCTCAAGCAGGGCTGCCCTCGCTCGGCTCCTGCCCCACACCAGCACCAGGCCATGGCCATGGGGGGCAAGTGGTGATTAGAGGGTTGAAGGACAGGGCTCCAGCGTTAGGAAATGCATCTGAGAGGAGATGAACTCCTTGCGCTGCATCAAGGGCAAAAATGTCCTCTACATCTAAGCTAGTGAATATGCAGGGGGAAAAGCAGATGTGTGTGCAGCTGCTTGACCTAATGCTCTTTTTTGGACCACTTTTGCCTGCAAAGACCTGGAGAAGCTCTGGGGTAACCAGTGGCAGCAGCAGGAGGCAGATGATGCGCCACCACTCTGGTCCTTGCTGTTTGCTGGGGTGGAAATTTGGACTCAGCCCCATGTGTCAGGTCCTGCTCTTTACCCAGAGCCACTCGGACCTATCTGCTGAATGACTGGACACATTGGTACAGCCACATCTGCTTGGGGACAGGAGCTGCAGAGCAGCAGCAGAGACAGACCCAGTCCTGGAGGCATCAGCTGGGGGATTCAAGCCCTCTGTGCTCTGACTTGCTAATGGGAGCCTGGTCCCTGCAGGAACCCAAATAGAGGTGAATTATCAAGGCCCGACCTCCCATTGGCTCTGTGAAGTTCATCCTTGCTCTGAGCAACCTGCTCTCCCAGCTAATTGCATTCATGCTGGGAAGCAGCAGCAGCTCCAGCTGGCTCCTCAAAGGAAAGCCCAGTGCCCCAGTGTGGGAGCTGGGAGCTGTTCATGGGCTCTGCCCTGGCTTGGAGCAGGCAGAGCAGCCCGGGCTGGAGATAGGGAGGTTTCAAGGCAGCATGAGGAGGAGATGGGCAGGTGGGAGAGGATGAACACTGCATTTTCACCTGCAAAATGCAGCAGGGTTTGGCTTGGACAGCCAGAAGAAACACAGGGAAGTGAGGGAGCAGAGCAGGACAAACCCTGCTGCTGCTGGAGGTGGAAGGCAGCGTGGAGTGGGTGTGATGCAGGGCACACTTCCCAGTGCTCCCACAGGCCCCAGCGCCTGGCTGGCATCCTGCATGGGATCATCTCTCCATCCCTGCATGGGATCATCTCCCATTCCCTGCATGGGACCATCTCTCCATCCCTGCATGGGACCATCTCTCCATCCCTGCATGGGACCATCTCTCCATCCCTGCATGGGACCATCTCTCCATCCCTGCATGGGACCATCTCTCCATCCCTGCATGGGACCATCTCTCCATCCCTGCATGGGACCATCTCTCCATCCCTGCATGGGACCATCTCTCCATCCCTGCATGGGACCATCTCTCCATCCCTGCATGGGACCATCTCTCCATCCCTGCATGGGACCATCTCTCCATCCCTGCATGGGACCATCTCTCCATCCCTGCATGGGACCATCTCTCCATCCCTGCATGGGATCATCTCTCCATCCCTGCATGGGACCATCTCTCCATGCCGCCATCCTCTCCTTGAGGTGGAGCTGCAGCCTCTCGTTGGACTCGCTCAGGAGCCGGTCCACAGTGTCCGAGAGCCGCTTGTTGTGCTCCTCATTCATCTTCTCCCGCTGCCGGGCCTGCAAGAGCCAACAGCAACCTGTGAGCATCCAGGGACAGCCACACTGGGGGGACATTCCAGACCCCAGTGGGTGCTGGTCCTCTGGATTTATGAAGCTCTATCCTAGGCCAAGCACAGGGGGTGATGCTGGAAGAGGATGGATGTACATGCTAACAGCAATGCTTGGATGCCTGGGAGAGAGGGAAATCACAGCAGAGTGTCATCAGCTCCAACGTGGCTCTTGTTTAAGAGATCCTGGATGCAGAAGATCCAGATCAGGACCCATCAGGACCCCCCTGCCCAGGCTGACCACCACTTACCCTGGCCAGCTCCTGGTTCTTCTCCTCCAGCTGACTCTCCAGCTGCCGGAGGTGCTCCTCGATGCTCCCGTGCCTCTCTTCTGCCTGGGAAAAGCAGAGCAGCCCTCTCGGATGATGCTCCCCAAAAGCATGCAGAGCTTCCTGCATCCCTCCTTCCATCCCTGCATCTGCATCCTTCCTAGGATGGAGGGCTCTTTCCCACTGCCTGCATCCCTGCCATGGTTGGCTGTGTGCTGTGGGCCCAAACCAGCCCTGATAGCAAGGTGATGGGAGCTGGAGGTGCTCTGTGCACGACCAGGCACCCGCTGCAGCACCCAGGAAGCACAGGTGTATCCAACCTCCCTCCAGGCCTGCACCCTCCCAGATCCATCCTGGGTCCTTCCTCTTCCTCCTCACCCCAGAGTGATCCCAGCACAAGCCAAAGGACATCTACCCCAACAGGGCCATCTATGCCTTGGAGAAAGGAGCAGAGAGAAGGGAGCAGAGCCCACGCACACAGGACACGTGGAGAGCTTCCAAACCAGTTCATTGTCCCTGCAGCCATGGGGAAGCAGGAAACAGCACAGCTCCGAGGGCAGGGTGGCCAGAGCTGCCTCCTGCCCTGCTCCTGCTCCCCCTTTGGCTCTGGTGCCCCAGCACTTGCCTTGGTGAGCGCAGCGATGCGCTGGGCCAGCTCCGCCTCCACCTCGGGCAGCGTCTCTGCCTTCCTCATGGTCTGCTGCAGCTTCTGCTCCGCCAGCTCCAGCAGCTCCTGCAGGTGCCGGGCCTTCTCCTCACACTGTGGAACAGGGCAGGGTGGGTGCCCAGCACCAAGGCTGGTCCCGGCCCCAGCACCCACTTCTCCGTCCCAAGTGCCCGGGGTCATGGGGAGTCTTTGGGTGCAGGTTCGGTACCTGGCGGTGAAGGGACTCCTTGTTGGCCAACTCGCTTTCCAGCTTGTCATTGAGGTCATGGATGGAGGTGGCTTCTCGCTGGGCTGCCAGGTAACGCTTCTCCAGTGTGGTGATCCTCTCCTCCATGTCCTCCTTCTGAGCCAGGGCCTGGGGAAGTGAAGGGGCTGTCACATCCTGATCTGTGACCACTAATTTGGGAATACCTGGGCCACCCAGCCCCGAGTCCAAGCATGCCATGAAAACCCTGCTCCACTCTTCATAGCAGAGCCATAAAGGGAGAGTCAAGCAGCATCTTCCAGCATGGCCCCAGCTCAGTGTCCCAGCCCTGCAGCACAGCCGGGCATCTCGGAACATCCCTCAGGGGTGTTCTGCTGATGGGTTTGGGGACAGCGTCCCAAAGGCAGTGGCCTCTTTTGTGGAACCCTGCACACAACAGAAGCTCCAATCCCTCCCCAGTCCAGAGCATGTGGAAGCTGCTGTGAATGCCTCTGCAAGAGGCTTGGCAGTGTGAGAGGGCAGTGTCTAACCTCACGCAGGTCCCTCTGGTACTTGCTGCTCATCTCCTCCGACTTGATCAGATCCTTCCTGGCGGTGCCGAGGTCCTCCTCCAGCTCTGCGACGCTGGCAGCCAACGCGGAGATGCGCTCCTTGGCCTGGACCACCTCGTAGTTCTGCTTCTCCAGGAGCTCCTGCAGCTCCACCACCCGCCCTGCCTCATCGTCGGGGTGCACCGAGCCGCTGGAGAGCC
>NW_009910060.1:8335-13715 GCF_000696875.1 Nestor notabilis
CTGCAAGGCAGCAGAGAGGGAGGCGGATGCGGGGCTGCCCCAGAGCATGGGCTGGCAATGGGGGAACACGGCCCTGCAGGGACCCGGTGGGGTGGTGAGGAGTGGGGACATAGGGCTCTGAGACCCTCTGTCAACAGTCTCTGCTATCCAGGGATGCAGCTTCTCACACGGAATAGGGACGGCTGAGGGCTTCCCAAAGCATCTCTGGGAATCACAGCCCCATGGAGAATCCGAGCGGGAGCACAAATTCCCTTCTGCTCAGATACAGCCTGTATCCCCCAGGAAGGGCATTTCCCAGGGAGCTGAACCAGGGGAGAGAGGAAAAGGTTTTCAGCAGCCTGGAGCCAGCCACAAGGGGGTTGGACACACGACGGCCTCAGTGAGCATGGTCAGAGCAGGGGGTTCCAGGGCTCTCACCTTCCAGGGAAGCTTCTGCGCTGGCTCCTTGGGCTCCCTCTCATCCCGCTCTCCCAGCGGGGCCTCCCGCACAGCACCTTGCTGCAGAGCTGCCACCTGCACGAGAACAGGCATTCCTCAATGAGGGACAGCAGATGAGACCAGCCTGACCAGCCTCTGGTGGGGACAGCCCTGGTGCACCCAGGTCTGCAACTGGCTTCCCGCTGGTTTCCTCCACTGTTACACTGAGCTGGTGCCTGTGGACAGGGAGGAGCTGGAGGGACAGGGGGAAAGGGAAGGCAGAGATGCTGTGAAGGCTCAGCACTGGTGGAGGATGAAGCCTGTTTGTTTTACATGGATAGGACGATGCTTGCTAAAGTACAGCAAGAGCCTGAGCCCCAGCGTTGAGGTTTTCCTAGTGAGCCCTCAGGGACCCGAGCCCTGCATCCCAGGACTCCCTCCTCACTCATTTGCAGCCAGAAAGACTCTGAACCCAACACAGATACAGGCAACAGGAGCAGGGGATAAACACTGACATCACCCCCTGCTCTGCTGGGAGAGGATGGGGAAAGGTCCCTGCAAGTGACCAACTTCCCCACTGAGCCTGGGGAAGTACCAGGAGACAGCTCGGGAATGGGAAACAGGAGCAAACTTTGGCCAAGCAGAGGCTATGAGGATGGTTCCTTCCCTTTGGCAGGAGTGGCTGGGCACAAACTTCAGGAAGGAAAACAGGGTTAACATCTCTACGACGACATGGGGTTGGGGACAGCAAGGTCCCCACGTCAGGGCTCCAGCAAGGAAGGAGATGAGGTGCTGGGAGCTGCGAGGTTTGGGGCTCTGCTGAGGCACAGGGAATCCCAAGTTGCTCTCAGCCCCCTGAAATGGTTCAAGTTCAGGTGGCTTTATCAGTGTATGAACAACAAAGAGCAGAAGAGCAGAGGAAACCTGGCCTGGAGACAAAGGTTTTCAGAGTATTCACTTCAACACAGCCGATGCTTCAGGTGAAGGGCAAGTTTAAAGCCTCACATTAAAAATGCCCAAATGCCATTTCTCTGATCTGCACCATGTTTTGAGGGTGCTATTCCAGCAAATTCAGCTGGAATTCACAGTCATGACACGGTGCAGTCCCAGCCCAGTGGGTGCCCACCAAGAGCCCAGGGTTGGCTGCCCAAACACCCCTTACCTGCCGATGGGCATCCACGAGCTGCTCCTCCAAGGTTGCCACTCGCTCTAAGGCTGCTCGCAAGCGTTCCCTGACCTGCAGGTGGGTAAGACAATGGGAAAGGCCATCACTTATCTGTGATGTGGGTGCTCAGGATCTGCACCAGCTCCCAGACCCTGTTGTCTGGCTGCAGCCAGGCTCAGGTGGATTTGGATGCAGGGAACAGGCTCAGGGATGCTCCAGTTGGAGAGGAACAGGCTGAGCCAAGCTGACTTGGAGACCTGTGGCCAGGCCAGCCTGAGGGCATCTTTTAGCAGAGGAAGGAGATGTTTGAGGCAAATGAATCAAGAGGAACAACAAGAGCTGTAACACAACGACTGAACCAGGGTACCAAACGCCAGCACTCCTCATCACCACGAGTGACCCAGGGAAGCAAGTTCCCCATCCCCAACAGCCTCAAACCCACAGCTTCCCCTCGGCAGCCCCACCAGTTCCTAAAATGAGGGTGCTGCAGCTTTTGGATACCCAAATGCCTTCCTCCTGAGGGACCCCATGTCACCACCCAGCTTAAGAGGAAGAACAGCACCCAGTGGGAGGGAGGAGGAGGGTTGGGAGAAGGAGGGCTCGGAGCCTCTCTCACCTTTTCATCTAGTGCCTTGTGGTGCTCAAAGAGTGACTTGAGCGCCTTGAGCACCTCGACCTCACTGGAGACCCCGGACGGCGACTGGGCCTGACGCTTGACCACGGTCATCCTCAGGGACCGCTCATGCCTTGACACCAGGCACTCCAAGTGCTCCAGCAAGAGCTGCAAGAGGAGGGAAGGAGGGTCTCACAGTGGGGCTGTCAACGCCGCTGTCAGCCCGGCAGCGTCCCGCATTCCCGAGGCCTGGAAGCCAGGCAGCAGGTTCCATGTGCTTACCCGGGTGTTATTGCGCTCGGCTTTCAGCTCCGAGATCTCCTCTTCCCTCTCCAGGAGCTGCTCCCGGCACGCACTGAGCTCCCGTGTCAGTGTGGCAAACTCCTGCAGGAATCAGGGCACGGAAGTGAGCGGGGAGAGCGGGATGGAGACCTCTGCCGGGATCCCCAGACAGAGCATCTCCCGTCCCAACCCAACCAGTGAGAGATGGTGACACCAAGAGGAACACTGAGAAATCAGCGGAGAAGCGTAACCAGGCTGGGAGGTGACCTATTGCTGCCTTCCCCAAGTGCTTTGGGCAAGGGAGAATGCAACATCCCAATATTTATCCACTTGGTTTGACATCCAACAACACAAGAAACTGCTCAACAGCTCCAGAGGTGCTCGATGGCATTCGAAGCATCCCAGCCAAGGCCACCAGAGCATCCCCTTGATGCTGCCCAGCATCATCTGCAACACCCACCTTAGAGGATCCCATCAGGCTAAAGCTCACCACAAAGCCACAGTCAGCCAGGATGAGTACCCCGGCCCCCAGCCTGCCTCTGCCATAGCCTCAGGACCTGGCATCATCCAAAATCTCCTTCCAAAGAGCAAGAGCTGCCCCAGTCCAGTATGTGGGGCCCCATCAAGCTTCTTGTGGGACACTCCCACAGTCCAAATCCCAGCTGAGAGAGATGGGGCACTGCAGGAGATGTGCCTGGTACCACCAGTTCTTGCTCCAGTCACTGCTCCCTCCAGGGAGGTGACAGCCAGCAAGGAAGAGCCATGCACAGGGCAGTGCCAAAGCAGAGCCAGCACATCCTTTGGGATGCGATGGGCTCCTCAGAAACAGAGCAGTCGTGTTTGTGACTGTGTCGGAAGGGAAAGGAAACTCGCTCTGAGGCTCCTGGGGTGCAGGAGAGTTCATTTTCCCTTAGGAAATGAAAGCGCAGCACCCGGGTTAGCCCAGGAGCACCCTCCTTTTGCTCCCAGTTACTTTCCCAGTCACTGAGTGGTGCCAGGACTAAGTGACATTCCGCAGCTGGGGAATTTTGGGGAGAAAAATGCAAATGTGGAACCTCTTCCTGACTTGACGCCAGTTTCACAGTGTCGAGAAGAACGTGAAAAGCAGAAGGGTTTCCAAAGCAGCTGAGGGGGATTTGACTGAGCATTAACAACCCAAATCTCACTGGGGGCTGAGAGACGTTTTACAGCATGAAATCCACTTTCATGTTCAAGTTCAACAAATCAAACCCCTTCAAACGGAAGCAAAATGTTAAGATTTAGGTTGAAGCAAATGCTCTGCTCAAAGTGAAACCTCTGGCAATAGCTGACATCCCCCCCAAGAGCTTTTTAAGCTGCTTGGTTTCTAGCCTGGGGGCTGGGGGGGATGCTGCTGTCACTGGTGATGCTGAGACCCCGCAGCGGGACAGGACCCGACTGTGCTGCCATGTGGAGGAAGGGAACGACCAATCACAGAAGCCCAAATCAGTCACTGTCCCTCTAAATAGCTGCTCTCTGCCCAGCACCATGCCTCAGGGCTGCTGCCACCCGACATCCTCACTCCAGCATTGCCCCAGGGCCTGAATCCTCCCTGAGCTCCTTTCCAGACCCACTCGCTTCCCCAGAGACCACTCCAGCGCTGGGGTCATCCCTGTGCCCATCAGTTGTCTCCCAAATCAATCACAGCATCCCAAACCTCCATCAACAGCCTCTGCCATGCCCAGGCACCATCCCCTCTTGGACCATCCCACAGCCAGGGTGAATCCCACCACAGAGCCCATTCCCACAGGACTCCATGGTGCCGGCCAAGCCTCTCCCAGAGCTGTGCTCTTCCAGCCAGTGGGAATTCGGGCTCAGCACAGCCCATCAGCACGTGTATGTGAGCACACTGCTGGGTTATGCACATGTTGTGAGCAAGAGTGAGCAGTTCCTGAGCATCCTTGTGGATCATACTGGGGCTAGGAACACCGGTGCACGAGTGACAGCAGGAGGTGTCAGATTAGGTGCCTGTTCCCCACTTTTTGCTTTAGAACTGGGGATATGTCACTCCTCTGGTCCTTCAACATGCCAAGAGATGGGCAGCAAAGCTGGAGGAGCTCAGCAAAAGCTTCCTTGCAGCTGGGATGGGATCTGATGGGCTGCTGAAAGACATCCCCATCAAGCTGTAATGGTGGGTGACACACAGGCTGCTCCCAGCACTGGGGAAGGGACCCTGTGGATCCAAAGCTCCCAGATCTGCAAAGAGTGCAAACCTCTTGCTATGCCCCATGGCCTGCAGGGGCTGTGGACATGGATGTTCTCCCCACCGGGGTGAACATCCCGGCATGGGATGGCCTGGACAAGGTACTGAAGGCAGCAAGGGAGGAGGGATGCCAGGCTGGGGACAGGGGTGAGCAGCTTCAGCCCTCCTCACCCTGCATGGCCCGGGCTGGCCAAGCTGCACAGATTGTGCCCACAATGATGCTTCCATCCAGAATGCCAAGAGATTAAAAGAGAGAAAATCCACTGGAGAGAGACAGACAGCCCCCCCCACGGCCAGAGCTGCCAGACACGGGTCAGCGGGTCAGAGCGTGGTGTGAGCTCCGCTCCCAACACACTCATACAACCACAGAAGAGTTTGGGTTGAAGGGACCTTAAAGCTCCTCCAGCTCCAACCCCTGCCCCGGGCAGGGACACCTTCCACTAGAGCAGGTTGCTCCAAGCCCCTGTGTCCAACCTGGCCTTGAACACTGCCAGGGATGGGGCAGCCACAGCTTCTCTGGGCACCCTGTGCCAGCACCTCAGCACCCTCACACGTAACAACTTCTGTCTTAGGTCTAACCTGAACTTCCCCTGTTTCAGTTTAAACCCATCACCCCTTGTCCTACTGCTACAGTCCCTGACGAAGAGCCACGCTCCAGCATCCTCTGCTCCTGCCTAACCCT
>NW_009910060.1:13747-15454 GCF_000696875.1 Nestor notabilis
GAATAGCTGGTCAGACCCTGGGCTGAGTGCCCCAGCAAGGCTGATAAGCTCTCAAACTAAGCAGGGACACCTATAAATGGATTAGAAAGTGAAGGAGAGGTGCCTAATCTTCAATCAAAGGATGGATGCTGAGACACAGCCCTGGAGCCCTCAGGAGCCTGCGGGAAGCCCAGTAGCCTGGGAAGGGGCTCTTTGGATTAGAACCACTCAAAGCACAGGGCTGGGCTCAGCCCCAAGCCCTGGGACAGGCAAAGGAGGGATCAGGGAGGGAGACCCAGAGCACCACGACAGGGTATTGAAATGGAGTGTTGTGGCTCAGGGCTTGGATCTTCAGGCAGCACCAGGTATATTCAGTGCTTTCCCCCTTTAATGGGTTCTGGGTCTTCCCCCTTGGCTGCATCATTGAGGAAGGCACAGGGAAGAGCTGGAGTGAGGCCAGAAGCAGCTACATAGAAATGGCTGGGAAAGCAAGGAGAGGTTTAGGAAGGTCAGGGGAGAAGGCTCATAGCATGAAGAAGCTGAACTGCAAAAGTGCTCAGCCCAGAGCCATCTTCTGCCTCCAAAGCAAGGAAAATTCCCCTGTTTGTGGCAGGAGTGTGGCTGCTGCTCCAACACACCTGAGCCTTGGGAACAAACTGCCTCCAGCTGCAGCATTAAAGGCATTTCATACAATGATAGACTCAGACTGGTTTGGGTTGAAAAGGAGCTTAAAGCTCATCCAGTTCAACCCCCTGCCATGGGCAGGAACACCTTCCCCACTAGAGCAGGTTGCTCCAAGCCCCTGTGTCCAACCTGGCCTTGAACACTGCCAGGGATGGGGCATTTCAGAGTTAACATCTGGAGTTAACACTGGAAAAAAGCAGCGTGAATATAGGCCCCTCAGCAGCTCCAGGCAGGGAGAAAACACTCCCTGGGTAAGAGCCCTCGAGATTTTGGGGAAGGATGGAGGGATCTGGTGGCTTGGTGTTGACATGTTGGAGCTGGTCTCGCTCCGACGACATCAGGGCACTGAGATGCTGGGTTCCTGCTTGCTCTGCTGTGTGATGCTCCTCCCTGAGTAATCCTGGCTGGAAATACACATCCCAGCTGCATGTGGAGAGGGGAGGACACCAGTTCTCCTGCAGAGCCACGGTGCTGCAGCAGGGAGGTGCAGGACATGCCACTGCCCTGCCTGCTGCAGAGGGTGGGTGATGGTCGAAGCCCTGGGTTTACCCAGTGGGATTTAGTCTCTGTAATCCCACGATGAACACAGGGGTTGTGGTTATCCCCTCTGCTGTGCTTTAGGGCTTCCCCATAATCCTGCACCTCTCCTGGGACACAGGGAGGAGCGGGGGTGGTGGTTCTGCCAGTTCCCAGCACGGACAGACGGATGCTGGGGCTCCAACTGCTGCCTTCCCATCGTGGCATCCTTCCACGTCCCCTCCATGGCACGCCTGCCCCGGCAGGAGCAACCACAAAAAGTGGAAGTGGCCCCTGCCCATGGCAGGGGGTTGGAACTAGATGATTGTAAGGTCCCTTCCAACCCAAACCATTCCATGATTCTATGTATTAACTTAAATGGGAGGAATTTGGGGTGATTGGTTGATGCCAGGATCCTCTGCAGCTCCTGAAGGACCTCCAGGGAGCTTGGGGAGTCTTAAGGGGTCTGCCCACCCCAAAAGCCTGGTTCTCAGCTCCCCGGGCAGCCCCAAGAGGCAGCGAAGGGGC
>NW_009910060.1:15528-15792 GCF_000696875.1 Nestor notabilis
CCAAACCCCCAAGCCCTGCAGGACAGGGAGGAATGCCATCCCAGCACAGGAACCCGCACCAGGAACACATCTGGATACACCCGGAGCTCTGCACCTCACATCCCTGGGTGGCACCTACCCACAGAGCAGAGCCCGAGCTCGTGGTCAGGCAGGAGGGAGCTGGAAGCCACACCAGGGCCCCAGGGTGCTGCTGAGAGCACCCAGAGCCAGGGCTTGGTCCTCGGCCGCATCCCCCCTGCACGAGCACTCAGGGGAGGGCAGAGG
>NW_009910060.1:15814-16580 GCF_000696875.1 Nestor notabilis
CACTCCCCCATCAATAAATAAATCATGTAAGAAGCATTAAGGCAGCTTAGGCTCCCCGGGAAATCGTTCTGGAGTTCTGCCTTTTAGGGGCTGAGGGATGCCCAGGGGAGACAGCTTGGCCACGTAACAACCAAACCCCACACGGGCAAGGCAGGAGCATGGAGCATCCCTGCCTGCCCCATGCAGGGCTTCACCCCAGAGCACACCCCCTGCCTGCCACACACGTGGGTCTGCACCAGACACATCCCCTGCCTGCCCCGTCGGTGGCTTTGCCGGCACTCTGGATCCTGAGCCCTGAAAGGATGCAGAGTGCCACATCCCCCAGCCACCATCCACCCCAACATCCCCAGGCAGCTCATCCTCCCCCAGCCGGAGCTTGGCTCTTCAGTGACATGGGGAAAGGCTGCTGTGGGTGGCCACTGACAACCCTGCCCCCAAAACAGGGTTTCTTCAAGCGATCCAGCTTGAATCCCATCCCAGTGGGGTCTGACACGCTGCTCCTGGGTAGAAGGGCTCACAGATAAGGAGGAAGAGGATGGGACAGACCCATGGAATGCCCCCACGCAGTGCCCCAGGGAAGAGACCCGCCGCATCCCACTTACCTGGTACATGCACATGCTGGGATTAATCCCATTGGGCAGGTGAGCGCCTTTGGGTTTGCTCCCCGGGTTCATTCCAAGCCCTCATCTCCCTCGGGGGCAGTCGGTGGGCTCTGGGTGCTGCCGTGCCCAGGCACAGAGCCCCCTGTCTGGGCAGGGACAGGCAG
>NW_009910060.1:16631-16959 GCF_000696875.1 Nestor notabilis
GGTGCGGCCCGGGGGGGGGATGGGGCCTGCCACTGAGCCCCTTGGTGCTGATGCAGTTTGTTCCTTGTGCTGGAGCACTGAGGCCCCTTTGCTGGAGCAGGGATGGAGACTAAATCCGTGCGGTCCCTTAATCCGAGGCGCTGCGCGGGGCGGGCGGCGGGTGCTCGGCGT
The DNA here is from genome assembly GCF_000696875.1 of Nestor notabilis. Taxonomy (NCBI): domain Eukaryota; kingdom Metazoa; phylum Chordata; class Aves; order Psittaciformes; family Psittacidae; genus Nestor; species Nestor notabilis. The sequence goes on from NW_009910060.1 coordinate 16,803, forward strand.
GACCTGGGTTGCTCTCTCCAGTGTGTGCAGGCAACTGAGGCAGGAGCAGAGGGGATGTGACCCCCCGCACATGGAGGGGGGGGCCCTGCCTGCACCCAGCGCTTGGATGCATCTCAGCACATCTCTAGGACAGGGAGCAACTCATCCACGGGGAACC
>NW_009910060.1:17183-17897 GCF_000696875.1 Nestor notabilis
GAAGTTCTTCCCTGTGAGGGTGCTGAGGGGCTGGCAGAGGGTGCCCAGATCTTAAGGTCCTTTCCAACACAAGCCATTCTATGATTCTATCATTCTAGGACCAGCCCAGCTCCGTGCATGGACACATGAGCTGCCTTCCTCCAGAATTGTCCCCCCAGTCCAGAGCAGAAGAGGGATGTGAGAGCTGACCAGCCACCAGCTCAAGGCTTGTGCCACCAGTTTTGATCCATTAGTTGTCCCCTGTCTCCCCAGGGTGCCCCAAACCCCAGCACCAGGCAAGGAGGATCTGAAGTGTCAACACTGGCACAGTCGGAGCAGATACAAATGTCCTGTCTCCTGTTTCCCCTGGCTGCTGGGCTTCTCCCCACATCACACCCACAGTGGAGTAGTGTGAAAGCCCCCCAGATCCTGCCTCCCCCATGTCTGGGCCCTGCGATACCACGTGCTGCCCCACCAGACTCCACAGGGAAGGTGGAGAGCTCAGATCCACCCTGCACAGCCCTTTGAGGCTGGTCCATCTCATCCTCTTCTGACCTCAGCATCCCCAGTGGGTGAGCACAGGCTCTGCATTTGCCTCCTGGATATGCCTTAATCATTGAATCATAGAATCATAGAATGGTTTGGGTTGGAAAGGACCTTAAGATCATCTAGTTCCAACCCCTCTGCCATGAGCAGGGACACCACACACTAAACTATGTCGCCCAAGGCTCTGTC
>NW_009910060.1:18254-18617 GCF_000696875.1 Nestor notabilis
TTGAGCACACCAGACCTGGACACAATACTCCAAGTGATGTCTCACAAGAGCAGAGTAGAGGGGCAGGATCACCTCCTTTGACCTGCTGGTCACGCTTCTTCTTCTTCCTTCAGGAAGGTTTTGCCCCTTCTCCATATCCATTCCCTGTGCACCAGTGGGGACCGTGGTCCCACACCTCCCTGCATGGACACCCAGACCACTGAGGGCTGCCAGTGTCCGAGGTGGCTGCAGTTTGGCCTGGGGGAACCCACGGGGTTTACCACTGCCATGAGGTGCATCCAGCAGCATCCCCGCTCCCCCAGCAGCTCCCCCTTCCTAGAGCTCAAAATCACATCCAAGCCTCCGATTGCCATGGGATGCCTC
>NW_009910061.1:0-6685 GCF_000696875.1 Nestor notabilis
CTGGGCTGGAAGGGCTGTGGGGAGTTGGCATGGGGACCGCGCGGCTTGCCGAGGCCGCCTGTGTTGCTTGGTTTCCTGGCACAACGCGGAAGTCAAGAGGAGAGAGCCCGATTTGCCGCCCCCCATCTTGGCAGTACGAAAGACACCCCTGGTAAAGCACCAAGTATGTCACCCGCTCTCAGAGTGTGCGGTAAGGCAGAAGGAAGATGCCAGGTTAACCTCGGCACGGCTTACTGACCCCCTCCGTTCGGTACCCTGTAGCGGTGATGTATTTAAATGGCATTGGCCAGGTGAGAAGATGAGATGTGAAATGGGATTGCACAACCCGGGTTTGAAACAAATGGAACGGGAAGCAGTGCACATGCTACCCCTCAGGATCTGCAACGTTTTCACTAGAATCTAGACGTATACATAGAATGCAAGAAGAAAAGTTCAGGTAGTGTGTTAGGTTTTTTTTCCCTTTATAGTCACACAGTTGTCTCACGTGGATTTCGCCCAGAGTGAAATATAAAGAATAAAGATCTGATGCCTGTGTTTAATAACAGGGAAATACCAAAGGTGTGCCAGACAAATGGGTTTGCAATGCAACCTAGGAGGGACAAATCACATTAAAAAATGAAGTTTCATTTCCAAATACAGCAAAATGGAATTTTCTGTGTTACCCACTGGGAGTTTAAGAGAAAGCCCAGCCCCAAAATGGTAGCAATTCAGCAGAAGTAAGAGCTAGCTTAGAGCTACTCAGCAGTAGCTGGAAAACAAATTCCTTTCTTGATATTTGTTTTATTTACTTTTATAAAGCCTGTAACCAGTTAAAGTTGGGGATGGGAGGGACTGCCCTTCCTTCCATCAATCTGCAGATTCAAGATGGAAGGGTTAAAATCTGTCTGCTGCTGGTTTATAGGAAAACCCATGCTCAAGGAAAATGTCTTTACCATTTTCTTGGTGAGTAGGTGAGGAAACCACTTTGTACTGCACTAACTTACACCAGAAATAGGAAAGGTCTCAGAAGTGTCCTGAATAATAGCACACCAGCTCAGCACAAGCAGATTAGCTCTCCTTCTGGGACAGATTTTGTATTGATCTCACTGCTGCCACTGCGTGTTGTTACCTAGCACCCCAGGTACTTGGTGGATGGGCTAGCTAGAGCTACTGGCTCCCCTTTAAACTTTGCTCCAACAGAGCAGATGCTCTCAGACATCCCATTTCTGTGCTGACTTTTAGGAGTGTCTGACTCTGAGTTTAACAATCAAGACCCTATACAACCACCCTTTTTACCTGTGGGGATAATTTATTCATGTTTTTTAGATGAAACCACACCTGACACATCCAAGCAACCGTCAGGATGTGTAGAGGGTCTTAGTTACCTCAGTGCAGTGTTCATTTTCAGACTGCTTGCCTGATTCTCTGACATTACTCCTTTAGTTGAGATCTTTATGTTTAAAATAGAAAACATGAAGCCCAAATGTGTATTCCCCCAGAATAAAGTCTTCAGCTAGTTTTATCACTAGAATAACTGAAGAAAATGACCATAGAGACCTAGTGTCTACCACTTGCAGAAAAAAAAAAGTCTCTCACAGCTGCTACATCTTTACTGTTATTTAAAATTCAGTTGTGTTCTGAATTTTCCCCAGAGTGGACTATTTCTTATCTTTTTTTCTCCCTAACTTTCTGAAGGCATCCAACTATAGAAAACCTGGCTTAAGTACAGCCCAGCGGAAGAAAAGTGGCTTGAAACCTGAACTTACAGAAGAGCAAAAGCAGGAGATCAGAGAAGCTTTTGATTTGTTTGATACTGATGGATCTGGAAGCATCGACGTAAAAGAACTGAAGGTTTTCAAACCTTTTTTCCTTGGATGGAAATATCACTGATCTCAAAATTGTAGCTGCTTTTCCTATTTGTCCAGCCCTAACTATTTTTAATTAGTTTTGGAGTACAAAAAAGGGTAATGGCTTGCTCTCACAACTGAATTTGGGGGTCTACTATACAGTTAACCCAAAAATAAAATATCTGTGTGTAATACTCTAGAACAGATAGACTTCTCCAGTACACGGATAGCTTTGAGTAGCTGAGCATTAGTGGAACAAAGCAATTCCTCTGTTTCGGTATACACAGTACACATTCCAGTTCCCATTGCATGACTGGCTAAGACGATTGTTTCTGGGAAGCGGACTTTTGTTTCTGGGTGAATGTCAGAATATCACATTCTTAATTCGTCTCAGATTTTGCATGCATTCAGGAAAGATAAAACCATACTTCCATATACATAATCCAAAAATTACCTGTTTTTTAATTAAAAAAAAAAAGGGGGGCAAAAACCCCAAAACGGAGACCTGAGTTACATTTCAGTAGCAATTCAGTTAGTGTGTGTGCGCATGCATGTGCACACACACACAGTAGTACAAGGGGGAAGATTACTCTTAGTTCCCTCCCTGTAATTTTGTGTATGAACTTTTTAAAAGTGTGAATCTGTTATCTTGATTATCTCCTTGGCCTTGATTTCTCACGTACACACATACTGCCTTGATTTCTGCATATATAACCTAGAAGCATAGTTACTAAGCCTATGGCTTGTCTCAGTTTAACTGAGATACAGAAATTCAGAGAGCACAGAGATGTGCTCTGAATGCAGATGATGCATGTTAAAATACAGTTCTTAAAATTGACTGAAATGTTTAAGCATCAATCATTTAATGCTATGTTTTTGTTTTCCCAAATCAAACTATCCTATTTTGATAACCCAGTTCCTTTATGAACTATGTAGATTGGAACTTTTACCTAATTCAGACACAAAAGGTTTCTCTTTGTTTCAGAAATATATCCATGTTCCACATGGATCTAAAGAGAAAATATATCTGAGTCTTAAGAATATCAAATCTACACTATGACTGGAAATACAAAACAAGCTGGGAAGAGATATCAAGATGTTTTCACTGCAGCGAGTTATTACAGTTTTGGACAGGAAATTAAACAAGCTTTAGCACAGCTGCTTACAACTATAGTTCTGGTGGCCTCCTAACAGAATTGCTTTCTGGCACAGGTTGCGATGCGTGCTTTGGGCTTTGAGCCAAAGAAGGAAGAAATTAAGAAAATGATAGCAGATATTGACAAAGAGGGAAGTGGCACCATTGACTTTGAGGACTTTTTGGCTATGATGACACAAAAAATGGTAGGAATTCTTAATAGAAGTTCTTGTGATGGCATAAAAAAACCTGACAAAGAGTATCTGTGGCAGGTGTTTTCAAATTAATTATGTTTTACTCTTGTTTTAGAGTGAAAAGGATTCAAAAGAAGAAATCTTGAAAGCTTTCAGATTATTTGATGATGACGGGACAGGAAAAATTTCATTCAAAAACTTGAAAAGGGTTGCCAAGGAGCTGGGAGAAAATTTAACAGATGAAGAACTTCAGGTAAGTTCTGATTTGCCAGAGCTTTTCTAACAGGCACAGACCAATGCTGTTGCGCCTAAGGATTGGGTGGAAATTCATGCCTAAACAAAAAGGGCTGAGAGGTTGGAGAACTGAAGAGCAATCAAATACATAGTTATGTTTCTACAGGAAGTGCTTCTGATTTGTTGTTTTAGCGAATGGGAGATCTTGTGTTTAGAGTCCAGTGCCTGATCAAATGTACAATGTGTTTTATAGGAAATGATTGATGAAGCTGATCGGGATGGAGATGGAGAAGTGAGTGAGCAAGAATTTTTGAGAATTATGAAGAAAACTAGCTTATATTAGTATTTGTTGCTTTGTTGTACAGCTGCATCAAAAGATAACCTGGAAAAGACTTGAAAACTGGGCTTGTGCCTCTTGCATATTTTGTGCCATGTAAAGAAAGTCTGAAAAGGTAGATTTTTGGTTTATTCTTTTTCAGCTTTTTCAGTTAACTGGGGAAGGAGGGCTTCAGTACCCAGAACTGTTACAATGAGATACTGCAGAAGTGAAAAGGAAGGATGAACTGAACCTGCAAGGCAGGGTCCCTTTTCCTCCTCTCCTTGGCAATTTCACTGATTGCCACTTTAGATAAAGAATGCTGTATTCCAACTATTAACTAAAAGACATTTTACTTGATGTGGAGATTCCCACTGCTGCTGGGAAAGGCCACTTTTGACTTTATAAAGGCTACAGAATGAAGGTACGAGCACAGTTTCTATATTCCTTTTAAGGCTTTTGGGTTATCTTTTGATGTTTGTCTCCTTTTCTTTATTTCCATGAAAGATTGTAAAACCACCTGTGTATCTGTCTATTTCTGCATGAGACTCTTTTCCAGTGGCGTGTTGGTTTTGGACCTAATGAGAAGCAACTGTAGATAACCAGATTTGGTTCTTCATTTGGAGTTGTGTAGATGTTCTTCTGGTTTATTTGAATGTAACCTGCTTGGATTATCAAAGTTTATTGTATAACAAGTCAGCAGTTTGTTCAGTAAAACGCTGTTACGCCAGGGTTCTAGGTACCTAAAAAGTTCAGTTCTATGTTGCACTAGGGTGAACTCTGACTTTGGCTGTTTACAGTCAAGTTACAGGGAGGACTTGCATCTGAAGCAAAAAAACAGCTCACCTTGGACATCTGTGGAACACTGAATATATCCCTGCAATCCAAATTCATTTCAGACATCATAGGTTTGGTTTTGGGTTTGTTTTTTTTTTTATTAATTTTCTTGACTATTTCTTGCATATACTGTCAGTCTAGGACTTCGCAGAGAGCCACATTTCTTTCTGTATGATGGTGACAGAGCAGTAAAACACACACCACAACATCCCATCATGTGGTTCTGCAGGAGGGTTTATCCTTGGGTCCCAATTAGACAATCAGCTTCAAAACTGCAAGGAAATGGTATAACCCTAAATCATGCCTCTCTAATAAGGTGCCTGAAGGAGAGTTTACTTTTCACAGTGAAGTGGCAAGTAGGTAACCAAATGTCAGGAGGCTTTAATAGGACGAGGAGGGAAAGAACGGTATTTTGCTAGTAGCGTGGGCATAAACCTGGGGGAGAACATGGATTGGGCAGGACTCCAGAAAACTCAAAGAGACATGTGAAGTCCTCTGTTAACACAGTCAGTGGTAGTAGATGTAACCTATAATACTGTGTTTTTAAATGTCTATTAATTTTGTATAAGTGTGAAATAAAACTGTTTTGCAAGTTAAGAACTTGGTGTGCTAACTATGAAAACTAAATTTTAAAAAATAATTTTCGAGTGTTAGATGGTTCACTGGGTACATTTTCACGTTCATTTATCTTTTCTTTCTAAGAGAAACATTCTTAGGTGCAGTAGTTTATCACATAGTTCCTCTCTTCTCCTATGCTGATTAAATTTCTGGTACTACCCACTTATATTCAGAAAGGGAAATCTGAAGTTCTAGCTGATAAGAGGAATCCCAGAGTGACTTATTACAGTGACTGCGCCTTTTAAAATGCTGCTACAGGAAGAGATTGATGACTGTTTACCTATGATGGATGTCACTTCTCTCTTCCTGTTCTAATCCCATTACCTGGCTTTAGAAGGGAGGAAAAAGACACGCAGTCATACCCACTCTACTGCAATGATGAAATGTTATTTCTGGTCTGCCCATTAATCTCTTAAGCCTGGAATGTCGAGTAGTGGCTAAATTAGCACAAAACTTGAAAGTGTTAATGTAACAGGGCCAGTCTCATGCTGCTTCAGTTAGCACTATAGCAAGGGATATTTTGTCCCCTCTTTAGCCACACAGCAGTGCAGTGGCTCCATGTGAATTATTTTTGGTGCCCTTGTGAATCCTTCCTGTCCCTTCTAGAACTTTATCTTTTTCATTTCTATACATGATAAAGGAAAGGAGCCTGACTGAAGCCAATGGCAGAACTCAGTTTGGTTTGTGTGAGGAACAGGTGCTGAACTGCCCATTCAGGAATTTCATCCTTTTACTGTGCTGGAGAATGTGACTCAGATCAATGAACTGGGATGGTACCCAGCAGACATTTTTCCTGGGCTCTGTTCTAGTGTCTGCTTGAGCAGCTTACCCTGAATGGAGAGGTTTCACTTGAGGAGACAGATCCCTTGCACTCCAATCCTTTTCTTCCTCCCATTTATTCTCAGAAGTAAGAGCTGGGGCACTTCCAGGAAACTTGGATTCAACTCCTTTGCACTAAAGCACCAAAAAGTAAGTAAAGCAGTGATTTGGGCTGCCTTGCATGAAAGGACCTCAAGACACCTGAATCCATGTGGTCTTCTGTGTGAATGAGTACTCTGGTGCAGAGAGGAAGGCTTCAGTTCCAGAGGCAGGGAGGAGAGGCAGATGGCTGTGAATCTCATCCTTTGCTTCCTCGGGCAGTAGAAGTGCTCTGGGACAGAATTCACCATCACATTCGACCCATTTTTCTGACTGGGGTTAAATCTTCCTGTGACCCCAACAAAAACCATACTACTTGAATCGATTCCATTTGCTGGCTGGCACTTTTGGCAATCTCTGCAAGCGTATCAGCACAATGGTGCATTTTTTTTGCAGACATCTGCTTTCCAAAAATATCAACATGAAAGTGAAATCAGGACCGTTGAGACTGCATCCAGGTATCGCTGCCAGTGGCCCTCCTGTTCACTCAGGACTTACTCTCCCTGCTACCTTTGTTTGAGATTTTTATTTCCTTACACAGATAAAAACAAATGAAGATGAGAAAAATACTGCTCCCAAGGTTCTTCAACACACAAGCTTTGCTTCA
>NW_009910061.1:7042-7363 GCF_000696875.1 Nestor notabilis
CCCCCAGCCCCGCTCCGGCTGGAAACCCTTCCACAGCTTGTCACAAGCCGGGTCTGGGCAAACATGAACACGTTCAGAAAACGCACTCACACAGACACGGCTCCGTGTGTCTGCCGGGCCCGCTCTCTGCGGAGAGGGAAGGTTAACCCTTGCAGACCTGGGTCCCTGGCAGGGCCCCGGTCCGGCAGAGGTGGCTCCCCCGCCCCAGCCGGGCAGCACCCGGTAAACGCCCGGTCAGCGCTGCCCCTACGGGCACCCCGCGTAGAACGCAGCGTTCACCCGCAGCGCCTCCTAGTGGAAGCATCACAGATCGCCAGTATC
>NW_009910061.1:7427-8726 GCF_000696875.1 Nestor notabilis
ACCATAAGATATTCCTCACTGCAGCCACTCCGTACAACAGAGTATCAGCTACTCGGCACTGCAGTGCCTGCTATGAGACGGACCAGATGGCATCGGTTACTTGACACCAAAGCATGTCCTGTTGGCTGCAACAGAAAATATCAGCGACTTGGCAACACAGCACCTTGCATTGATCGCAAGCATTGTGGTACCAAGTCGCTGATATTCTGTAGTGCGGTCAATAGGATGCACTGCGGTGTAGCTAAGGATGTATTCTGTGGTGTGGCAAACAAAAGGTGCTGCAGCGCTGAGATGCTAATGTTGTGTGGTGAGGACAAGAGGTGGTGCTGCGGTGCCGAGTAGCCGATGTTCTGTGCTGTGGACAACAGGAGGCACTGAGCTTCCAAGAGAATGATTTTCTGTGGTGCGGCCAACAGGACGTGCTGTGGTGCCAAGTTGCACACGTTCTATGGCGCCGATAGGAGGATTTACAGCACCGAGTCCCATGTTCTATAGGGCAGCCAACAGAAGGCGCCAAGGTGCTCAGATGCGGTTGTTCTGTGCTGTGGAAAGCAGGAGGCCCTGCAATGCTGAGACGCATCGGCAGGCTTGGCCACAGAAGGTGCTGCGGAGCATAAAAAGTGCTGCCACCAACAGGAAATGCTGTGCTGCCTAGAGACTGATTTGCTGTGGTATGGTCAACAGGAGGCGCTGAGGTGCCCTGTTGCATATTTTCCTTGGTGCAGCCAATAGGAAGATATGCAGTACCAAGTCGCATGTTCTAAGGGGCAGTCAAGAGATGGCGCCGAGTTGCTGAGGCGCTGCTCGTCTGCTGCGGCAAGCAGGAGTGACTGCAGAGCCGAGATGCTAACGTTCTGTGGTGTAGCCACAGGAGATGCTGCGGTGCAAACTACCTGATGTTCTGTGGTGTGGCCAACAGGAGGCGCTTCGATGCAGAGTTGCTAATATTCTGTGCTGTACTTTTTAGGACACGATGCAGTACCAAGACACCGATATTCTGTGCTGCAGACAACAGGATGCACTGATGTGCCAAGTTGCTGACGTTCTCTGGTGTAGTCCATGACAAGTGATGCACTGCTGAGACACCGATCTATTGCCGATACGCTGACATTCTGTGGATCAGTCAACAGGAGGCGCTGCGCTACCAAGAGACTGATTTGCTGTCGTACGGTCAATAGGAGGCGCTGCGGTGCCGAGTCACCTGTATTCTCTAGGGCGGCCAACAGGAGGTGCTGCGGTGCTGACTTGCATATTTTCCTTGGTGCGGGCAAAAGGAAGATACACAGCACCGAGTCGCAC